>NC_072734.1:24892984-25022868 GCF_026930045.1 Uloborus diversus | reverse complement strand
AAATGTAATAAACATCCATGGAATGACACAACCAATGATTAAAAAAATTATAATAACGAAAATTTAAAAAGAATCGCCGTTTTTGGTTCTGGACCAGAAATGGCAGCCGGGGGGGGGGGGGGGGGATTTTGGAATGCCTCCCCTTTGTAAAATTTTTGTTTATACAATGTCTACAAGCATGCCGAGTTTCATAATTTTATCACAATTTGCAGTTTCTTCCCCCGTAGCCCCCCGACTATTTCCAAGTTAGGCGAAAACTAAGATCGATCTCGGGGGGGGGGGGGGGGGGGGCTGTTCCTCCCCCTCTTTGCACGACTGGGCCCTGTTAAATGTCGTAAAAAACTATGTTTTCGTCTTCAAAATTTTAAAAGATTCGTACCACCAAGTTTTCTCTGTAATTCCATGGTAATTTTTGTGGACCTTTGTCATGAACAAAAGGTAAAATTCCTCGTAAAGATTAAAAAAATGTGACCTTTCAAACACAATTTTCTTTTAAACTGTCCAAGTCTGATTTAACAAACTTTCCAGTCTTTTCTATTACTATTTAGCAATTTCTATAAATGCAGCATGAAGGAAACAAAGCTTCTAAAGATTAATATTTAAAAAAAAAAAAAAATACATTAGATTGACAACTTTTATTAGTAGATTTAATAGCCAAAAAGAAGACATTTCTAAAATATGTTGCGATAAATTTACCGAAGTTTCCGCGGTTAAAAAGATGAACCCTTAGTATAACGAAATCATTTCTGATCTAAACTTCAAATCGAAGCAAAAATGCTCTCATCTCATTTCTCTGCAGCGGTTTTGTTTGCTTTTCCGATTCCTTCGCGCTGTCAATGCCTGAAGGCACTTGAGGGGTGTGTTTCGAACAATGAAAGACATTCCTCACTGACTCCTCTGAAGAACAATATCTCCTCCACACAAATTCCGGTTTGTCCCCTTTTCTGGATGTCGCGTAAATCCTGTCAGTTGTAAAACTAGTTTGCGGCTAAAACGTACAACGAGCATGATGCTTTCGTCACAACCAGGGTGCAACATTTTGCGCCATCTATTGGGTAAAGGAAGTTTTTTTCATAAAATGGGACAGTCTTAATGTCAACTGTGCATTTAATCATGCACATAACCTGACACTATTTTGGTTCTTTAAGTAAAGTCACATTCTTTAGTAAATTCATGTGTCTAAAACCAGACATTTGTTTTTAAAAAAAAACATTTAATAGAGAATATATCTTCTGATACATAACTACTTGTTAACTTATTTGCACATTTTTAAATGCATATAAATTAATAGGTTCAGAAACTCCAGAACACAGTGTTTGATTCCTGACATTGAACATAGTACAGTGAAACCTGTGTAAGTTGACCACTCGCGGTGCAGTACTTTGGTGGTCAACTTAGACAGGTGGTCAACTTATAAAGGGTGGTAATGTTTTTTTTTTTTTTGTCATTTCTAGCACCATGTTTTCATTTTTTGAGTAATTCACCCTTATTCTTTCTGTTCAACTCACTTTCATTGTTTAACATTATTGAAAGTGAAACAATAATTGAAAATATTATTCAAATAATTTTGTTATTTTTTTCCTTGTTTTCAACTATATTAGACACTGCAATTTTAGAAATTCCATATGTGCCGGCTAATTTTCTCTGGCTTTTTCCATTTTCAATTAATTTTAATGTAATATTTCATACTTTTTATTAATCTCAAGTTCAACTAGCTTTCTTTTTCAAGCCTTTTTTGTACAAATTATAGCACAAAGAGCAATAAGCGCGATTCTCCCAGTTCATAAAGGCAAAATTAAGATAACCTATCTCTTAATCCCTTACACCAGAAACATGTAACTTTACTCATTAGCAGGCCCAGATCTGAGTACATGCAGAGCAAAGGGCCCGTGTCCTTAAAGGGGCTAACGGTCCTAGAAATTGAAGAAAAAACAAAAAAAAAATAGCACTAAAACTTATTCACTTTACAAATAGACACTGCTGGACACTAAGGAGGGCCCCTACATATTTTGTTGCAGGGGGGCCCAAAATGTATAGATCCTGGCCTGCTCTTTTTAGCACAATTCCTGTATTGCCGCAACATATTGGAGCTAAAAGAAAAGACTTTGAACTTTTTTACTGACACCTAATTTTCATTGAACAGAGTACAAAAAGCTATCTCAAATAGAACAACAAATGAAAAACAAGTTTGGAGAATAAAGAGCAGCATAAGCTTTATGCTGCTGGTTAGTTAGTAAAATGCTAGTCTCTCATCAAAGCATTCAAAACATTTTTGGAAAGCTATCAAAATAATAATAATAATAAATAAATAAATAATATAATAAAATAATTTTGTAAATAAAGTTTAAAAAAATAAACCAAGTGGTCAACTTACAAAGGGTTTTTTACAATATTTCAAACCAAATTTGGCATACATTAGTGGTCAAGATAGACAGGTGGTCAAGATAGAGAGGTGGTCAAGTTACAGAGGTTTTCCTTTATTATATGAGATAGGACTAATTCCGTTCCTGACAAACGCGGTCAACATAGACAGGTGGTCAACTTACAAAGGTGGTCAACTTTACAGGTTTTACTGTAGTGAGTAGCAGGGATTAGTTTTTGGGGGGCCGCATGTTGGGTACTAATGTTTTAGACTACTAGAATTCCTCTATTTCTGTATCCCAATGCCTGACTAAAGATCTTCATTTTCTCAAGCTTTCAACAATTTAAGATAAAACTATGATACGTTTAAAAATAGTTTCTACAAGTGATGGAAAACTTAGATGAAATTGAATCACATTTTTTGAGTGGGCAAAATGAAGAAAGTGCAAGTTTGATTATACAGAGTATAAAATATAAGAAGTGCTGAAAATAATGGTAAATTCAAAATGAGCAATGTCCAAGTCGTAAAATCGCATTATAAAAAAAGGGAAGTGGCTGCTACAGAAGTGGATGCAATGAGATTTTAAAATTCAGACATGTTTTTGGGATAGTTCAATTTTCCACTTAAGAGCCATTATTTTGAAATTCAGACAAAAAACGGAAATTTTGGAAGTGACCATTTTTGATTTTCCTAATTTTTTTATATATCAAAGTAAGTCATAAGAAGTGAACATTCTGAAATTTTAACCCTTCCAAAAATTTTCTTTCGCTCGTTACAAATTCCCAAAGTTTGAGGTTTTGCAGCGCTTTTTTAGAAAAATTCTATAAGTCGCATTTCAGTGCGCTATAGCTCTTCACAGAAACACCACCTCACGGTTATGTTTATATTTATTGGTTGTACTGTATCTAGTGATGATGATTTCATAGTTATTTTGGTTGGGGATTGTTGCTTTCTTCAGATAAGGGGTCGCAAAGTAAGGATTTTATCCGTTTTCGCGCTAGTTTAACCTGCGTTATTTCCCCCTAAAAAGCCACCCCCCGAAAAAATGTGACATATACTGAAAGTTTGTACTATAAAGAGAGTAAATAGCACAAAATTTGTTTGAGGTTTAATTTTTTTTAGGAGAAAAATGCCCTGATCTTTTTCAAATTTTCAAAAATTGTGCTTTTTTGATCGCAATTAACTCAAAACAGCATCACTAGGAAACAAAACCTTTTATATATTATGGTACATGACTATGTGTAAATCATCATGAAAAAGAAAACAGCATGGGATCTCTTCTTATTTTCTAGAAAATAATTTTTTTGTAGCTCGTTTTATGCGTTTTCTCGTGCATAAAACGTGTGTCCAGTATGCAGATTAGATCTGCTAAAACTTAAAGGATGTAGTAAGAATGCATATATATATGTATAAAGAAAGAGAAAAAACCTAGCACTACTTTATTTTTCTGATTTTTATAAATTGATGGTGTTTTAATTGCAGGTAAATCAGAAAACGATAAATCGATATCATATATATATATATATATATATATATATATATATATATATATATATATATATATATATATATATTGATTTCAATCATCTCTGTTCTCATTGCATGTTCTACTTGGTCGGAGCGTCTGATTTCTCCCGGTTTTCTCACCATAAAGGAACTTTTCTTAAAGAAACTCTCTTTGTTTCATTGAAAATCGTGTACTTTTACGAGTTGGGAGAGCCCACCCCTCACATGAGATTGACAAAATATTTTCTCCTTTGTTTTCTCCTTGTTGACTGGTAGATGCCTGACCAAGACCATAAGAAACAGAAATCTGAACAGGTATTTGAAGATGACATAGAAAATAGACATTTAGAGGAAAGTGAAGCAGATATTATTTATGAAATTTCTTCCACTGCTATGGACATAAATAAAAAAGAATTATTTTGGGATGGATACGATAAATCAATATTATATATATATATATATATATATATATATATATATATTATAAGAATAATAAAAGTGAAAAATATTGAAAAGACCACATCAAGAGCCCATAGATGCGCAACCCAGCAAAACTAAAAAGTCAAGTAAATATAAAATTAAGCAATCAGAATTTCAAATATTAAACAAATTATAAATAATAAATAATGATAAAAAGGAAAAATGCAAACAGCTATTAAGTAGGAATAGATAAAGAGTGAATCCAGAGCTCATCAGCCGTGGAGGATTCATTAATTATGGTCAAAAGACCAAAATTTTAACTATGAACTAGAAGAGAATGTTTAAGCTCCAGTACATGCAATATAGAGTAACAATGGGCAAAAGTACCACTTGCTTTGCTAAAAACAATAAACTAGAGCTCAAACCTAAAGCTCTAGTTTATTGTTTTTAGCTAGTTTGAGCTCTAGTTTATTGTTTTTAGCTTAGCAAGTGGTGCTTTTGCCCATTGTTACTCTATATTGCATGTACTGGAGCTTAAACATTCTCTTCTAGTTCATAGTTAAAATTTTGGTCTTTCGACCATAATTAATGAATCCTCCACGGCTGATGAGCTCTGGATTCACTCTTTATCTATTCCTACTTAATAGCTGTTTGCATTTTTCCTTTTTATCATCATTTATTATTTATAATTTGTTTAATATTTGAAATTCTGATTGCTTAATTTTATATATATATATATATATATATATATATATATATATATATATATATATATATATATATATATATATATATATATGATATTGATTTATCGTTTTCTGATTTACCTGCAATTAAAATACCATCAGTTTGTAAAAATCAGAAAAATAAAGTATTGCTAGTCTTTTTCTCTTTCTCTATTCACACATATATACATTCCTACTACATACTTTAAGTTTTAGCAGATCTAATCTACATACTAGACACACGTTTTACGCACGAGAAAACGCATAAAATGAGCTACAAAAAAATTATTTTCTAGAAAACAAGAAGAGATCCCATGCTGTTTTCTTTTTCATGATGTTTTACACATAGCCAGGTACCATAATATATAAAAGGTTTTTTTTTCCTAGTGATGCTGTTTTGAGTTAATTGCGGTCAAAAAAGCACAATTTTTGAAAATTTGAAAAATATCAGGGCATTTTTCTCTTAAAAAAAATTAAACATCAAACAAATTTTGTGCTATTTACTCTCTTCATAGTATAAACTTTCAGTATATGTTAAATTTTTTTCGGGGGATGGCTTTTGGGGGGAAATAACGCAGGTTCAACTTGCGCGAAAACGGATAAAATCCATACTTTGCGACCCCTTATCTGAAGAAAGCAACAACCCCCAACCAAAATAACTATGAAGTCATCATTACTAGATACAGTACAACCAATAAATATAAACATAACCGTGGGATGGTGTTTCTGTAAAGAGCTATAGCGCACTGAAATGCAACGTATAGAACTTTTCTAAAAAAGCGCTGCAAAACCTCAAACTTTGGAAATTTTTAACGAACGGAAAAATTTTTTTGGAAGGCTAAAAATTTCAGAATGTTCACTTCTCATGACCTAGTTTGACATATAAAAAAATTAGAAAAATCAAAAATGGTCACTGCCACACCTTGTCTGAACTTCAAAATAATGGCTCTTAATAGCTTTTATGTGCAATACTGTTAAATCACTCAAGATTTCTAATGCTCTTTCAGCTACCGTTACTTTCTGTTTGGTCAGGACATTTTTCCATGACTTCAAATAAATTTCCATGACTTGGAAAGGGAATTTCAATTTTCCACGACTTTTCCAGGTCTGAAATTTGGTTATTTTTCTCCATGATTTTCCAGGATTTCCATGACCCGTACAAACCCTGTATTTTTTATGAAATTTTCAAGTTGTATTTTATTGCAAACCTAAGATACATACAACATTGGAAATTTCTTTTGAAAATCAAATCTTCATATAAATAATAGCTGATGATAAAGTAACACGCATGTTTCAACAATAAAACTCGCGCCACTGCATGATAATTTGATAATATGTTTTGGTAATGTTTAACATGCAGGGAAATGCCTTATTGTGACAAGGCTGAACTCCATCCGGTGACTTAACTGTTTTACTGGTAAGACTCATTTTAGGAGAATAAAGAAATGTAAAAATGATCAACAATGACCGCTATCTTCTGGAATTAATGTTAAATCATAGCTTAAGAAATTACATAGATTGCCCCCGCTATACTAAGAAATTGAAGCCGAAAGTTGCACTGCTGTATCCCAAAATCCTTTCTTTCTTGCTAAATATCTTGAGATACATTTTTGATTCAAAACATTCCACTACTGAATCTCAATTGGTTGTTAATCTTAGATATTGATGAGTTTATGCGGCACATTTTTAAAATTGCATCAAAATATGAATTAAAATGCAAACCAATCCACCAGTAGCTTTACGAGTCTCTTTGCAAGATTGGTGAAAACTATTCTGCCAAAGCCATCATGTTATCATATCCCCATCCATCATTGCACCGCTGTATCCCATAATTTTGGCTACTATTTCATCTCTTTTTTTCCATCGACAGGGTCTCTCTATGTAAATTTCTTTACTCTATGAGTTTAATCCACTGGAGTTAGGATTAAACTGCCAAATTTAACTTAAACTACCAAAATGTCACCAAACAGGCAATCACTGCATTCAAATGTACGTAGAAGTAAATTTTCACCTGTCATACCATGACAAGAGACTTTCTAGTTTTACAATTGTTGTGATTTTTAGAATGAGATTTAAAAAAAAAAAAAAAAATATTTTTTTTTTTTGAAAATAAAGATTAATTTGCTCTTTTTTTTTAATGTTAAGCAAATTAATGTTGATCAAATGATGTGAATTCAATTTTTGAAACCTGTAGTTTTAGAGAAAGAAGCTTTCTTGCAAAGCCCCCTGGTGACACCCACCTGGGGGGGAGTGACAATTTTTTCAATGTAAAAAGATGTGAGGTTATGGAAGCAATCTCGTCTTCTCTCTTGCATTTAAAAAGGAGTGACTCGAAGTACCTAAATTTGTGAATGTAATCTTTGTTGCTATTTTACGATTTAAGCATTGTTTTTTTTCCCCCTTTTTTTTGTGAGTGATTTTCTGATAAACTTTGTTTATCAATATATTTTCCATAAAGACCTTTAATTCTTTGTTTGCTTCCTTCCACACAAAGGCGCCCCAAACTTAAATGCTTAGGAGGGAGTAATATTTTAATTTGCCGAATATTACTTATACCCCCCCCCATGGGATTTTTACGGAATGATAAAATACGAGCATGAACACAAACATGTATCTAATGAAAAGAGACATTAAATAGATTTTGCAGCGTAGTCTAAAAATTTATAGAATCGTCAGAAAAAAATGTCGGCTAAGAACCTTTGTTAGTAGGTCACAGTGACTTCCCATTGGTGTGCCCCTTCTTCCATAGCGTTTTGAAACAACTAAGAGATTAAAACAGCAACGAATGTAGGTTTCTCCAACAGACTTAAACCTATACTGACAAAATGAGAATCTTTTCCAAAAATGTTTTCCTTAAATATTTTTTTCCTCCACCAAGATCTAATTAATACTTTTTCAGGCATTAAAGAAAAAATTATATCAAAAATTAGGTTCTTACTAGAGGCCCTTAAAATTATTGAATAGTTCAAGGATTTTTTGGGGGGTTTCTAAAGGTCAGTGGGAATTTTGCTTCTTTTTAGTATCACTTCCTTCAAAATAGTTATACATACTTTCAACGATTTTTACATTAGAAAAAAGCTTACCATTGCAGAGGTTTTTTCATCAAAGCGGCCAAGTTTCTGTAATGTTTTGTATACTTCTCCTCTTGCAGCATATTCAAGAACCAAATATATTTTCTTGTCATCCCAAAAATATGTGTAGAGACGTAATACACCTGGATGCCTATAATAATGATTTGTCAGGTATGTATTAAAATGAAATGAAATTTAAAGAATCCAACAAACTTATGACACTGAAGAGCAGCAAATTCAAATTGAGGCAAGGGCTCCCAAAGTGGGTGCCACAGCTATATAGGATATATATCAAAATATCATGATATTTTTGAACCTTGTCTAATTGACATAATTAACATGAGGGAAGACCGGAACTATTAGTGACATTTTCTGCATTTTTGATATTACTGTAAGATTTGAAAGGTTATGAAACATTTAGTGCATCACATCAGAGTAAATCTTGAGTAAGTAGAAAGTCCCCCATCATGGTGTGACGGGTGAAAATTTGCTTCTACAATTGAATGCAGCCATGGCCTGTTTGGTGATATTTTGGTAGTTTCAAGTTTTTACCCTAACTCCAGTGGATTAACCATTAAACTCCAGTAGATAGCGGTCATTGTTGACCATTTTTATGTTTCTTTATTCTCCTGAAATGAGTCTTACCAGCAAAACAGTTAAATCACCTGATTGAGTTCAACCTTGTCACAATAAAGCCTTTCCCTGCATGTTAAACTCTACCAAATCATATATTTAAATTTTCATGCATGATACGAGTTGCATTGTTGAAACAGGCGGGTTACTTTATCATCGGTTATTATTTATATGAGGATTATTTATAAAACAATTATGAAAAATTTCAAAGATTTTACAACATAAAATGGTATTTGTGTAGCCTCTAAGTTTGCCTTGACTTGCTCCATAGCGGGCTAGTAGTGACATGCTTGGGGCACATTGTGAAACATAAAAATTGCCCACAAATACGTTGCAAGATGTACAAATTATGTAAGAAATGCAATTAAATGAGAGGTTTTAAGTTAAGAAAAAATTATTCATTTATAATGCTCTTAACACAAAAAACCGCACCTTTATGTTTTCAATGACACGGTAAATGAAATAAAGCTAAAATTAAATAGTTACATTATTAACATCGTGAACTCATTTTTAGAGACACATTAAAAAACACACTGTTAATCAGGAAAGAATTAAAACTAGAGACGTACCGAGTACTCGGTAACTACTCGGCCAATTTGCCGAGTACTCGGTACTCGGCCAATACCAAGTAGTTGCAAAAAATTGAATTTTGTCCAAGACAGATAGTAAAATTTATAAAATACTCAAGCATGTATAATGTTCATAATGTTCTGCAATCATTTACAATTTAAATTTACAAGTCAAATTTAAATTTTGAGAATAATGAAGTTTGTAACGCTTTAACGGAATAAATCTTTATTTTAATGTCCCCAAAGTTAATAAAACTTATTAAAAATTTTGCAAAAAAGGTAAGTATAGGAATATAAAAATATGGAATTTTTATATTAAAAATGGATTTTTGCTACATACAAAAATTAGTTATAAGAAATATAAAAATACCTTTTCTTAAAAAATAAAAGGAAATAAAACAACGTTAAAAGCAGTGCAGACACGTGTTTCGGCATTACAAGGAATTCCTTTTTCAATGCACAAAATGTGAGCTCGTGGATTTAAAGACATCCGACAAAAGTCGGATTTTTTTGTCGAATGTCCTTATTCTTTGGCTCACATTTTATGCACTGAAAAAGACGTTCTTTGTAACGCAGAAACACGTATCTGCAGCAGGGTTGTAGTTACAAAACCAATTTTGGCCGTGCCACTAGCAAAAACCGGACAAAACTGGATATAACCGGCATAGAGCTGGCCAAAACTGTATTGTATAAAATCACACTAATATGTATAATGTTGCACATTAAATAATGCGTAGTTACATTTCAGCAAGAATTTAGTTTTAAAAACTATTATATGGACAAGGAGGTCTATACTACTATTCCAATAAGTTCAAAATTCATCACATGCGTGTCGGTGGTTCTTCTTAAAACATAATTGGTACTTGGTAACTTGGCCGAGTACTCGGTAACTCGGTACTCGGTCAAGTAATGAAAGGCCGAGTACTCGGTACTCGGCCAAAGTGCTACTCGGTACGTCTCTTATTAAAACATAGTTAGACCAACACTAATTTTTGGATGACTCAATACAACGTGTAGGCACATATCATGCAGGCCTACCTGTTTTTAATAATGACTCATTATGATTGCTTTTTTCAACGTCCGATGTGCTAAATACTGTTTAAGGCTTTCACAGCCGGCGTCAATATGGGGAGATAACATTTCTGGGCTTATTGGCCGTGGTCTAATTGGAGTAGAAATTCCAGACGTTTCGGCTTGCTTTGCTGCAGCCATCATCAGTGGTTTGAGTTTGGTGAGACTGATTCCTGGCTTCGGTAGCTCGGGTATTTAAGCAAACTGCTGCTTGGCTGCTGGTCCTGATTGGGAGGCGTTCTCAAGCCGCTGGGTGACCCTGGTACCTGATTGGATGGGATTCACAAGCCGTGGTGGCTAATGGTTTCTGATTGGATGAGACCACAGTATGTTTTAGACTGTTGTGGCGAGCGGATCTAAGGGTAGGGTGCCATGTTTTTGGTAAATTGAAATTCTCCTCTTTTCTGTTGAAATTAAAGGGGTGTTTGAAAATTTCTATAGCTTCGCGATGAAAACGGGCAAAGCAATGAGATGTTGTAGCCAAGATTTCTGTGTCTTTAAATTTGATGTTGTGGACTCCTTCTTGTTGGCTGTGTTCGGCTACGGCTGACTTAACATAGTTTCCTAAACGGCAGTGACGAACATGCTCAGAAAGGCGTGTCTTGATGGTGCGCTTCGTAGTTCCGACATAAACTGATCCACAGGAGTACGGAATTTTGTAAACTCCAGGTGTGGAGAAAGGATCACGGGGGTCCTACACCCGGCAATAACAATTCCTAAGTTGAGTGGTGGGCTTGAAAATGGTCTTGATGTTGTGTTTTTCAAAGAGTTTTCCAATTCAGTCAGTAACTGTGTAGGTAGGGTAAGAATACTTTCCCTAATGGTTCAGATGGGGTAGACTTCTGTTCGTTATTTTGGGACCTCCTGGGATGAAGGGCTCTTCTAATTTCTCCTCTAGTGAATCCATTGGCTTGAAATGCTAGCTCAAGGTGTTTCAGTTCCTCCTTCAAATGACTTCTTTCTGCTCGGTGCATAAGGGTATTGATGACAGCCATTTTTTGTCTTGGGTGGTGGTTTGAGTTCTTATGAAGGTAACCGTCTGTGTGTGTGAGCTTGCGGTACACTTGGTGGCGGAGCATCCAGTCTTCCTTTTTTGTCACAAGAATGTCGAGGAAAGGCAGCTGATTACTGCTCTCCTTCTTCATGGTAAACTGAATGCTGGGATTCCCTATAATTTCTTGTATTAACACATGAAAAAATACTAAAACTCCAGAACACAATCACACCTGTAGGCTTTAAAAACACCTTAAATTGTCCATAACATTTCGTGGCAGAAAGAATATTCTTCAAACTGTTCATTTATTTATGATTTTATATTGATATTCAAAAAATTTTAGACACAGTTCAGTTTCTTTACTTTGTGATTGCTACATCTAGTTTTAAGTGTAATAAGATATTTTCTTTTTCTTTTTATTCCAAACATATGACTTTTTTTTTAAAATGAATTTTGCTGATCTTATCAAGTACGGATCTGAATGTGTGTCAATTTAGTGATGCTTAAAAAAAAAGAATGGGATAACCATTTTTGTTTCAGAATGAGTACCTTTGAATACAGAAATAACAATTTTGAATGTCAAGATCAAACATTAAGGGTTTCTATGACAAAAAAGGTACCATGTCTGTTAAAGAATTAAGTAGTTAATTTTTGCCATTATAGTGTAATAATAATAGTACTATGAACGCCAACAATGCAACAAAATATAAAAGTTTAAATTTTATGGAATAATAAAATAGTTAAGATTTTCATTTTATAAAAAGCTATTTAAAAATGAAAGCCTGTTGACCAACATAATTCAGTTTGTAAGACTATGTTTTTTTAATATCTGTATTATTTGCAAATAGTTCTTCATTTTGGCACACTTAAAAAATCGCCAACTAAACGTTCAAAATTAGTTTTAAAAGACTTAATGCAAAGCATGAATTATTACTTGTGCAAAAAATACTTACTGTAAGTGGCTTTGAATTTCAATCTCTCTTCTCAGCTGTGTTTCAACTCCATTTTTAAGGATTTGAGCCTTGCTTAAAACCTGAAATTTAAATTTTGGAACTGTTTTCAATTCAGAATAATTATTCTTTTTAAAATATCATACTGTGAGAGCTCAGATTATTCTTTTTAAATTAATTTTTCAGCTCTATAGTTGGGGCAAACCTAACTTGGTGGTATCCTAATGCTGTATTAAGATCTGCATAGCCTTCACAATGCTACCAGGTTAGGTTTGCCTCAACTGTAAGTAAACAAAAATGGTTTGAAAGTACAACCTTTTATTACCACATGACTTGTAAGAAACTGTTTCCTCTTCATTTTTATTATGGGTTGTTTAAATGATGTTATGGGACATATTGATATTTTATACAAGGTATAAAACTTATGTACCATGCCAGATACGAATTAACGGATTTCAGCACCAGAAAGAAATTCATTATATCATAAAGAAGTGCTAAAAACTCAATTTAGTGAAAAATATGGAAGACAAGTTTTGAAATTACAATGAGCCTGCTTTTTCAATGCAAAAAGATGTAACTAAATGATGCTAAGTCATGCACTCCATTCAAAAGCCTATATTCTTGAATTAAAAAAGTTTCCTTTGTAATCAGTAGCTCGAGGGGGGGGGGGACCACACAGGATGACACTCAAAGAGGATTTCATAGTTTATAAAAAAAATTTAAATATGTACTTTAATTCTGAAAATGTCCACCTATTTCTCTTAAATTATATTTAACAAATTTAACAAAAATAGAGTGCCCAAAATTGCAAAGGGGGGGGGGAGGTTACATATATCATCCAGGTCAAATTTTACATAAAATGGATTTGCAGTTTATATTTGTCTTCCCAACGTTTGGGTTTTTTTTTTTTTTTTGAAAAGGGGGGGAGGGTTGGTGACAATATGAGTTAACGACCCGTGTGACATCTGTGCTAGGAACTCCACTTTTTTCAACACCAAAATACATGAAGCATTTTTTGTTGCTATTTTGTTCTTTAACTTTTGTTGTTTTTCTGGCCAGTGATACGATAAACTTACTAGATCATCAACATATCTTTCATCTGTAACTAAGAACACATGTGCAATTCTTACATGTTTTGGTAGAAATGAAGGTCTAACTCTTTTAGGGATGCACCGGATATCCGGTAACTATCCGGTATCTCCGGCTGATTTTTTAACTATCCGGAACTATGAGGTATTCGATCCGGCAAGCCACTCTGGATCCGGATATCCGACAGTTTTTTGCAGGATATTCCGCAGTTATCCGGTAAAAATGTGAGATACATCCGGGGTTGATGTGGGGCAGGGCTCATAGCAAGTGGAAAAAAATATATAGGAGTTTAAGAGGAAAAATATAGGAGTTAGATAGTAAAATATATAGGAGTTTGGTAGCAAAATATATAGGATTTTAAAAGGAAAAATATAGGAGCTTGGTAGAAAAATAATAGGAATTTCAAAAAACGTATAGCATGTAGTATGTTTGGAGCCTTAAATAATATAAAAAACAGACAGCCAGTATCAATACAATTCCAGAATTCATGAAGTCGTAGCAATGAAAAGAGTCACAGAAGTGAGAGCAAATGAATTTTTGTACACATGGTTACTTATATGAATCCTGTTTGTTTAAGACAACTTTAATTCAATTAAGCAAAATTGTGTGTGCGTGTTTTTCTTCTTTTTTTTTTTAAGTGGAATTCATCATACAATTTCAGAGAACTTTATTAAATTTTTGGTCAAACGAGATATCATAAGAAGTATAACGCCAAATAATCCATTCTCTGATTATTTAAAGAATTTTTCCCAAAACAGTATGAAAAAGCAATTATAAAACTCAGATTTTAGCTTATGTACTTTGAAAAATACATATCTTATTGATTGCTAAAACTAGGTAAAAACTAATTTGGACATTCTCTTTTCAATGTCATAAATCTACCCATAGTTCTCAGCATTGGTACCTTATTGCTTCAATGCTAACACTAACGATGAAAAGTCCATTCAGCTCCATGTTTCTCTCGTCTCACTGGTTTTGTGGGACATATCATGAGAAAATCGTTACAAAACTGCATCCCCATCATTTCACTATTTACAGAAAAAGAAACTAATTTTACTAAACGAAGACAAGGAAAAAAAGACTGCGCTAATGCATCACGCTTTTGGGAAATGGTCAGTCTCATAGGCTTGATTCATTTGAGCGGCAAGTTTGATTCAAATATTCAGCAATTTTTTAACGTTAAAACTGGATTTCATTTCACTTTTGAGGAATTAATTCATTAAAGTGACTGATTCAATTACCCGGCGCTCACTGTAACGGCATTATTCATAACTTACAGTTAATGTGTGTATTTATATGCGCACACATGAATAAAAGGTGAATTTTACCTAATCTGCCAAACGACAGGGGGTGTTAGAGAGCCTAAGTGGAGCATAGATAAATCTATTATCCTCTCTAATTTGTAACTATAACCTGGTAGATAGAAAAAAAACGAGTCAAAAAAAAATTTTTTTGAGAAGAACGATTTCTGAAATTTTCGGAAAATCTACATACAATATAAGTACCTATTTGAAAAAAGCAGACAAAATCCTATAAAATTACTTTTTCCATTAAGATAGTTACATTTTTCAGCAAGCTACAAACTTCAAAACATTTGAAATACCCAAATTTGAATTGGTACCAAAATCTGTACGTGGCATTTTCAAAAACAACCGTTTGAGCTACGACCGTTCATTTCAACGACATATAAGATTATATGTGACAAATTAAAAGCTTTCAAAAACTTTACGGCAGTACACTTTAAGTTAACATGTTATACTATTAAAATTACAAAGTAAACTCATTGAAAGAAAAGGAATTAATTGAAAACAAGTTTTAAAGTTGCAAGTAAAACAATCTATTTTGTTTTTTGCATAAAAATAATCAAACAGAAGTTTAGTACAAATGCCAACATTAAAGATGTAAGAGTGCACAGTGCAGGGGAGAAAGAAGGGGAAAAAATGATCAAAAGTTTTTGCTTTTTTGGGTAGAATTTAACATTCGACGAAAAAAATATAGGAGTTAGTGAGAAAATATAGGAAATATAGGAGAATATCTGACAAATTGTGAAAATATAGGAATTATAGGAGATATAGGAGGACTATGAGCCCTGTGTGGGGTTATCCGGTACGAAATGAGGGTTTAATTTTGAATTTACTTTTGCAAAAATTCCAGTTAAAGCTTTCACTGTTTCATAAACTTTTTGATGATGCTTTCTCTTTTAATTGCTGCTTCAAAAATGACCATTCCTCTTCAAACCTAGCTTCTGGCATTCCCCCGCGTCATCCCCCCTCTCCTCCGTGAATCTGCTGACGGTATGTTGCCAATAATTTCTCCCTCCCTCTCTCACTCTCTCTGCTTTAACACGCTGAAGAGAAAAGTCGACCTTGGAATGGTTCATATCAAAGCTCTTGAAGTTGGAGGAGCGGCCGTGTTGAAAATTAAAATACAGTCAAGTTCCGACTTGCGGGAGGAATGCATTCCACTACTCCTCTCGCGTAAGTTGAAATTTAGTGCCCTCCTGTATTTAAGATGCTAATTTGCATCTTTAGAGAGAGTGAATCTTTCTTTTCTGGAATTAAAGTAAAATTTTCAGTTGATTATTTTAGCATAAGTTTATTAATTTGTTAACTGGGTTACCCACCTTGGGGGGGGGATGTTTTAGGAGTGCAGTACAACCTCGATGTCTCAAATCTCTCGGGACAGGAAAAAAATTCGAGATATCGAGTTTTTGAGTTATCAAGGTTTTGAAAAAATTACACTAGAAATTCTTACAATTACATACACGTACGCTATATGCATTTATACATGTAATATGAGACCACTTTGAATTACGATCAATAAAGTAGTCTTCAATATTTAACTAGATTTGAAATTTTATAATTGTCGAAAGTGCACAGGAAGAGATTTTGAAACGAACAATAACTTCACTTGGTTTTTCACCTAAAAATTTAAAAATCCTCATCTTCAACTAGTAGCTCCCCACATTCAAAAAAGTTTTCAGTAGCCATTTTGTAGGAGTTAAAAAAGCAGAATGATGAAAATGAGGAACGCATTTTCCGTTTGCACTTGAAATCTGACTGGCGAAAAATCAACCCCCTTTCCTCAAAGTGGAAAATATGTTCGAGAGAAATGCACAAAGATTCTAAACTCTGGGGAAAACACAGCACACCTTTCATACCAACACTTCCCTGTTATCTTGCTTTAATCCCCTAATCAAAGATTCCAAGAGAGATGATAACTGGTCCCTGGAAGTTTTTACTACAAAAATTGCCTAAGAAAAACGACAACTGAAACTTGCTTTTGTGCAAAAATTTCGACATATCAAGGGTTTCAAAAAATAAATTTCGAGATAACTATGGAAAATTCATTGGGGTTTTTATAGAAAATGCAGGGGAAAGAATTTTTTTCGTGACATCAAGGGTTTCGAGACAAGGAGGTTCGAGATATCAAGGTTCGGCTGTATTTTCTCTTTTTTTTGGGGGGGGGGGCTTTCTATTTGGGGGGTATTTACGGTGTTTAGGGTTTTAAGATGCTAATTTGCATCTTTAGAGAGAGTGAATCTTTGTTTTCTGGAATTAAAGTAAAATTTTCAGTTGATTATTTTAGCATAAGTTTATTATTTTGTTAACTGGGTTACCCACCTTGGGGGGGGGGGGATGTTTTAGGAGTATTTTCGCTTTTTTGGGGGGGCTTTCTATTTGGGGGGTATTTATGGTGTTTAGGGGGTGGACCCTTGCTCTTAGGGGGGGCACCCCTGTATTTAAGAGGCTAATTTGCATCTTTAGAGAAAATGTACCTTTATTTCTGGAATTAAAGTAAAATTTTAAGTTGAATATTTACATTTATTTATTTATTTTTGAGTCAAACTGGCCCTGTTTTAATATTTTCTTTTTTAACTTGTATGTTAGAAAAATTTTACACGTGTATTATCTGTAATAAAAATGATTTCAAAATAAAGTTTTATTTTTTGTTATTTCTAAATTGGAAACAAGAAAATGTATTACTTTATGATGAAGTTTAAAAAAATTTCTACACGTCATGCAAATCTAATAACAAATACGACTCATTATACGACCGTTAAGATTTCAACAATGAATAATTAAAAGTTTAAACCATGTGTACATTACATACAGAAATAATTTTTGCCGAAAGTTTCTCTCTTTCAAAAAAATCTGCCGAAATAAAACAATATTTTAATTTTTCGTTTTATATATCGCACAATTCCTAAATTAAAATATAAAGGCTCTAAAAAAGTACATTTGAATGTACTTAACATGTTTTTAAAGAAATGATATGTGGAACTAGTTTGATTTATTGTTTTGAACCGCCGTTGTAGAAAAATATGCAAACATGCAATGCAATCGAAATGCCGGATATCTGAATCCGGTTGGTAAGGGGGCATCGGATATCCGGTATCCGCTATACGGCAAAATCACTATCGGGTGCATCCCTAAACTCTTTGCACCTTCGTTGTTAAACCAGGTGGGATTGACACACTGCCAATTTACATTAGTGTGAAAAAAATTATAGATTAAAACGGCAGCAACCATGGATCGATGTCAGCACATCGGAGCAATATTGATGCATCGGTTTAGATAAAAATTCTAAACTGATTTAACGATGTAGGATAACACACCGGTTTTTGGCGATGCATCGCCCAGTCCTAGCTTAAGTAATATTAGTTATTCAAATGCGTAGCAGATTGCATTTAAACTACAAAATATTAAAGTACAAAATAAGCTGCACATTTTTGATACTGGTGCATTTTGATCATGAAAACACAGCTTCCCTATTTTTAGTAAAATTGTAACTCACAAACACAAATTAAAAAATTTCATAAAAAACCTGTGAGACAAAATTGATACATTTCTAAAATGCAGCTTATCTGGTTCATAAACAAGCATACTAGTTAAAAAACAAGTAGAGTCGAACCTCCATATATCGAATTTCCACATATGTAAATTTTCTATATATTGAAATCCTAGCAAATTTCTATGTTCATTAGATAGAAAAATTGTTTCTATGTATCGAAAAAATCTCTACATATGAAATTTTTTTCGACACATTCATAGATTTTTTTCTTCCATTTCAGACTGTTTGTCTCCTGAAAAAAGAAAATAAAGGGAGAAAATTACGTTCACTAAACAGCGGTCTGGCCAAAGGATATTTGGGTCCGTTAACGGACCCTTCACAAAAATCCGATCAACCAAAACGGACATTTCACAAAATCTCGATCAAACAAAACGGACCCTTCACAAAATTCTGATAAACAAGATCGGATCTGTCAAATTGTTTATTGAAAGAGCAAATCTGAAAGCAAAATCACGCATATTTCTGTGTATAAACCGATAATTTTTGGAACTTTTTTTAAAGTCAAATTAGAGGGATCAGCTTATACAAAATCGGCTAATTTTGGAAAAAAAATCGCCACTCTTGGGATGCTCCTGCAAGCAATAAATAATTGCTACTGCCAAATAAATATAATGGTTGTTTGTTTTATCACAGCTAATTAGCAGCGGAGTTTTTGTAAACTTTTCTGAAAAGGCATTGGTAAGCAATTTCTCCGTTCATGATTTAATAAACAATAATAATATATATCTGCGAAATGAACTTAGAACTGCAAAGGGATAGTAAGGGTGAGGAAAAAATATGATCGCTTCAGATAGTGTTACCAACTTCAAAATTATCACCACTTAGCCTCTGGCGTTGAACCTTTATAATGACTTGATTAGAAAATATTCTCATCATTTTGCCAGCTTGTCAATATTTGCGTTTTTATGGTGCGGTGCTATGTTTAATTGTTATTTTGGGAGAAAATTATATGGGTTTTGATTTTTCAATGCTGACAAGGATGATTAACTTTAAATAAACTCTTTTAATTACAGTTTTTTTTTTTCTTTAGATGTCTACATTTTGAAAAATGCAATCTTTTAACATCCGATATGAGAATCATATTTTGTTCTTTTTTCAAGCTAACTTCGCTTTATTAGGATTCAAATAAGTGAAAAGTCTCTTTATTTCTGTTAGAACTCTCATTTCAAGTTTTTAAAGCAAAATTCCATTTTCTGTTATGAGTCAAAAATTAAAATTCTAAATAGATGGTTGATTTTATTTTATTTTTTGGGTCAACTGTGTCCACATATATTAATGATATGTTTATCATAGGACTCTAAAATGCAATTTTAAAATAATTTTATCAAAAATATTTCTTTTACAAGCCGTTTTTATACTTTTGATGCCTTCACTTTGAGAATTGCGATCTCTTTGCATCCGCTATGGGAATCCGATTTTTCGAATTTTTAATGATTATTACGCATTGTTAAGAGGTAAACAATTGAAATATCTTTTTATTTTTGTTAAAATCACGGAGTTTATAAGTTTTAAACGAAATTCTGGCCTTTTTAAGAGTGTCTTGGGTCAAAAAGGTGAATGCTGAACCCTATTCTGAATTTTATTTTATTTATTTATACTTTTGTTACAATTATTTTAAGTACTGTACAGAAATATATCTAGTATAATTTAACATAATGCAGAATGGTAGATAAATATTGATACTTGCAAGAGCGATGCTCCCCCCCCCCCCCCCCGCCAAATATCTGAAAAAAAATCCAGAATGATTTTCTCGACGTAGAAGAGGAAAACACTCAACTTTAAGTTTAATTGATGCAGTTTGTGCCACCTCTAAATTCTAAAATTTCGTTTTAACAAAAAAAATTTTTTTTTTTTTTTGCGAAATTTTTTGATTTTTCACAAAATTATTTGATTTTTCACAAAAAACGGACCCTGTGAAAAAACCTGGACAGATCCCTGCTAAAGGTTGCTACGAAACTCATAAGGGATCTGGGGTTGAGGGCTGTGTAGATAGGTCATTGTTCCGTTCTGGAGTTCTTAAATTCCCTCAAATTTATTTCAAATCTAAGTTGTAACCAGCAACACTGTAAAATCAGTATCAAGTTATCTCTTCTGTCTGTTGATTATCATTCCTAGTCTTTTTAGCTTCAGTAAAAATCATTCAAGTTAAGTAGATTGATTTTTTACTTTTCTCTTGATTACACTGTCAAAACGAAACCCCCCTAATGTTGCAAATCAAGTTAATTGCTGAAGAATGAAGATGTATGAAGGCGCAAAAATGTAACTTCTGTTATTATTTTATCTTTCAACTTTCATTTAATCCAATGCTCGTATAAATTAGAAATTGGGTTTTACACACGAAAATTAGCTTTAATTTTAGTGTTTTAGGAGATTTGTACAATAAAATAAGATCGTTTCTATGTATAATTGACTTTTGATTAAGAGAAAAAAATTCAGGATTCTTTAACTTTCATCAAAACTGTTCACATTCACAGATAAAAGAAGATCAGTGCAGATAGATTACTCTACTACTTCTATCTAAGGATAGATCAAACTCTGGTTTTGAAGGGGGAAATTCTAGTTTTCACGTTTCTCTACAACACCATAAATATCGTAAGATTCCACAAGAGTTCAATAAGATCCTGTTTAATATTTATAATTAGTTATACATTTCATTTTTAAAAAACATATTGAATTGAAAGGGAATACATTTAACCACAGGACACTCTCTGCTGACTAAATGAAGCAGTTATGATGCCAGAAAACAAAAGCATTCAAGCCCATCATTAATGCGATCAGGGGCTCAATTATCACAGCCCCCACCCCCTGGCTTTGAAAAATTAATGTTTTTACAAATAAATGGACATTGTTTTTGCAGGGTTCATACTCAATTTCAGAAATAAAATGAAGGAGTTTTGAAGGAGTAAAATGAGATTTTGAAGGAGGGTCATTCCACGTCAAATCAACACAATTTTTGACAAAATTTTACCTCACCCTCTCAGATTTTGATGAAATTTGGTACAGAGATAGTGTTAATGTAGACATAATAAAATATAATTTTTTTTTTTTTGAAAAATATTAAACAGTTTTGAAGATGGGCTTACAATGGGTTCATGTTGAAAAAAATATCTGAATAAAACGCTGCTGAATCTACATCACAATTACACCGTATAATATAGCATGGTTTCAGTACCAGAAAATATTTATTAAAGGGATGAAACTAATTCGGTTTTACTTGCTAGTTAAATGCAAAGCAGCTGATTCTAAGAGTTTTTGCAGTCCATTTAACTGTATTTTTTTTTATTTATTTACTTGTCAGGTTCTTCATTTTGATACTCAATGTAAAGTACACCAAGAAACAGCAAAAACCACATCCATTTTCATGTAAGTTGGTTAATCTTCCTATTTCAGGAATATCACTCCACCCCGACCTTCCCTAAATGGCAGGGCTGCCTGTTAAAGCATACTTGAACTGGTAAATGTGGGTAAAAGTTTGTCAGTCACATAACCTCAAATTTTAAATCTATCATTACTCCATTTTTTAAAATAAATTAATGTAAGAAATTTAGACAATAAATATTTTGGTTTAAGTAATTTTTATGCTTTTAAAATTTTTTAAATATAAACCTTATGAAATGTAATGAAAATAATTTTGAGGCATGCTTGCTTATTATTTAAAAATATATATATACAACTGATTAAAACCAAGTTATCAATTATTTGAATGGTTAACTTGCTAGATTTTAAAAAAAGGGGTGGGGGGAGTGTGTGAGCTATTTGGTAGTCATTAAGATGACCTCACATAGTTGAGAAAGAAAGATGAAAAAAGTAATAAATTTAGTTACCAGATCTCCATAAGGTTTCATTAGGCATAACCAAACAAGAAGGAATAGAGCTTTGTTTATATTCAGCTACATCTGGCATATTAGTCCAGGATCTGAAGGGGGTTGAGCATGCATGGAAAGGCTGACGCAATATTATTTCTGATTATTGTTACAGGCACGATGGTGATTATGAAACCGCATGTCGTCGCCCCCCTGGGTGGTCGACAACCCTGGGGGAGGGGGGAAAGCAGTGGGGGAGCCGTTTTCAAAAACACTCATAACTCGCGAACTATTTGAGATAAAACATTGAAAAAAGTGGCAATCGACGCAACAAAACAAGGGCTTCATAAAAGCTAAATATGATTATGGACCTATCTTTGTTGGTTTCCTGAGTAAAATTCCATTTTTCGCAAACAAGCAAAATTTTTGAATAAAATGCGCAAAACAAACTTTTTTTGACTAAAATAAATTCCAAATCAAAATTGTTTGATTTTTCTTTCAAATAAAGTCCAAAATATCATTATTCAGTTTGTTAAAATCATTTAAGTACTGTTTATGCGTTGAAAAACAAAATGACAGTAGCAAGCTCGAACACGATTTGCATTATAGTTCAGGATCTGAAGGGGTATTTTGAGCATGCATATAAGACCTGACGCAAAATTATTTCTGATTAATGTCACAGGCACTATAGTGATTATGAAACCACATGTCTTCGCCTCCCTGGGTGGTCGACAACCCCCGGGGGAGGGGGGAAAGCAGTGGGGGAAGCCGTTTGCTAAAACACTCATAACTCGCGAACTATTTGAAATAAAACACTGAAAAAAGTGGCCAAAGATGCAACATAACAAGGGCTTGAAAAACCTAAACATGTTTATGGTCCTATCTTTGTTGGTTTTTAATTAAAATTCCTTTTTTAGCAGCCATGCAAAAATTTTGAATAAAATACGAAAAGCTTTTTTTTTTTTGAAAGATAAGTTCTTTTTTTAAATTATTTAGCCGTTCAGGGAATCAATAAAACCTGAAACTTCATTATTCAGTTTGTTTAAAACTACTTAATTACTACCAACGTGAGCGTTAAAAAGCGAAATAGAAAATGCAAGCACTTGTCTAAGTTAGCGCATTGAATAAAACGGCAGTATGCTAAGGAGAAAAAAAATAGCCTTATTATTCTTATGACGAACTATTCATTCTTCAGTTTACAAACTTATTCTAATTGCAAAGTATTCAACTATGGCTTTAATTTTGTTATATACTGCTTTAAATTTGAGAAGAACTAGGGAACCAGGCCCAGAGTAGTTTTAATTCAAATATAATTTTAATTTATTTCTATTAATTTGTGTTTTCAATTTGCACAAAAGAATATTGCGGGTATTGTTTTGCGGATATTGCTTTTTATAATTTACTCAACAAAGAACAATGATACAAGAAATAATATGTACTAAATAAATATAAAAAATGAGAAGCTTGAGCTTTTATGAAAACGAATATAAATATAAAATTATACACTAGAGTTCTAAAAAAACTAATTAAATAAAATTAGTAAAATAATGCATAATAAAAAATAATTGTAGAACATCAATATGCATACATAAAGCATTAATATATCAGAAATTTTGAAAGCTGGATCATACTCTTTTTTTTTTTGTTGACTTGTAATTGTTCTATTGAATCATTCTCTTCCGAGTATTTTGTAATTTATGGGTTTTTGCTTTAGCCTTAAAAGCACAGTATTTACAGCAAGATGAATTATTAATAAAAAAAATTACAAGATTATTTACAGTTCTTGCCTGCACAGGGTGGAATTAAACTCTCTGGTAACATTGGCTGCATCATAAGGTGTGGGGCTTTATTGTTTTATTTTCATTCAAGTGAAACCCAAACTTGGTTACATCTAAAGGCACTGCTAAGGTACAGGGGAATTGATTCAATAGTAGAGTTGAGCAATACTTCTTAGCACGTGTTGGGAAGAATTGCAGGAGCATGGTAAAGAGCTGGAATTATATTTATTTCTGATGGAAATGACAAGAAATTATTGTGCGTGTGTGTAATGTACTTTCCGGAACTTCTGGTTTTCAAGTTATGAAAACGACAGTGAGATGTACCAATCGTGTTTAAGGTCCACTCTTGTAGTTTGACTATTGGAGAAAAATTTTTATTGTTTTTTATTTGGAGACCTGCAAAATCTTTGCTGCATTTGAAAGTAGTGTTTGGGACATTATAGACCAGAGTCATTCCATCGATAACTTGAACTTTGTTCTTAAAATAGGGTGTTTCTTCCAGAGTTTTGCTGCCAGAAGTATCATTTTCAATTACATTCATGAAATCGGACCGCGCGCTTTGCTTCAGTGAACCATTCTGATGAACCTAACTTAGCATTGGGCTTATTGTATGGGAATAATTTTTAGATGTACTAACATCACTTTTGAGCTAACGTTTCCAGGGTTAAATGTTTTCTTCGTTTTCTTTTGCTGTTTGCAGTCGCTAATGAAGACATTGCCATTGAAGGACTTCTCTGGATAAGAGACTATTCACATTTTCTTTAATGTTCCACTGAAATTTAGATGCGGTTTATGTGGAAATAGCCTCGCTCATTATGTTTCATAACTCAGGTGTAAAATCTGCAAAAGGGTTATCCTGATCATTTATCCCTTCCGTAATTACTTCGTACTTGCAAACTTGAATGTTTTAATTTTTTAAAAAGTGCCATTGTGACCCATACTAAGCAGCTACAATGCGTTAAAGGTTAAGTAATTACTTAACTGGGACATTGTTTTGATAATATTACGAAATAAAACCGCCAAAACAGGAGAGCCACAAAATTTACTTTGGTTTAGTCGAGTCTTCAATGTACATTCCTCTAACTTGTTTTTTTTTTCCTTTTGTGAATTACCTCAAATGCTTTTTGAGCTTGCTTTTATTTCACTTTTCAAAGCTTTGATAATATTTAAGTAATTTTAAACTAACTGGATAATGATATTTCAGATTTTATTGGTTCCTTAAACAGTTAAATAATTTAATAATTTGAAAAAAAAATGCGTATTTTATTCAAATTTTTTGCTTGTTTGCGAAAAATAGAATTTTACTCAGAAATTAACAAAGATGTGATCATAGTCATATTTAGCTTTTATGGAGCCCTTGTTTTGTTGCGTCGAGTGCCACTTTTTTCAGTGTTTTATTTCAAATAGTTCGCGAGTTATGAGTGTTTTAGCAAACGGTTTCCCCCCTCCCCCGGGGTTGTCGACCATCCAGGGGGGCGAAGACATGTGGTTTCATAATCACTATAGTGCCTGTGACATTAATCAGGAATAATTTTGCGTCACGTCTTCATGCATGCTCAAAATACCCCTTCAGATCCTGAACTATAATGCAAATCATGTTCGAGCTTGCTACTGCCATTTTGTTTTTCAACGCGTTAACAGTACTTAAATGATTTTAACAAACTGAATAATGATATTTTGGACTTTATTTGAAAGAAAAATCAAACAATTTTGATTTGAAATTTATTTTAGTCAAAAAAAGTTTTTTTTGCGCATTTTATTCAAAAATTTTGCTTGTTTGCGAAAAATGGAATTTTATTCAGAAACCAACAAAGATTGGTCCATAATCATATTTTAGCTTTTATGAAACCTTTGTTTTGTTGCGTCGATTGCCACTTTTTTCAGTGTTTTATCTCAAATAGTTCGCGCGTTATGACTGTTTTAGCAAACGGTTGCCCCCACTGCATTCCCCCCTCCCCCGGGGTTGTCGACCACCCAGGGGGAGGACGACATGTGGTTTCATAATCACCATCGTGCCTGTAACAATAATCAGAAATAATATTGCGTCAGCCTTTCCATGCATGCTCAACCCCCTTCAGATCCCGGTCTATATGTAGGTCTGACATATGGGCTTCATTATAATATGCATGTCTGGATAGATTTTGTATATCACCACAGTTCCTAGTTTTAAGCTCAGTGTCAATTCTGATCAGCCCCAAGTCAGATGTGTGTTTTATTGGAGTGTGTTAAAGAGATAGGGAATATATTGAGTTTTTGTTGACTGCAGTATTATAGTGAATACAAGGAAATTTTAGTTTAAAATTCCTATTATTTTAAAATTCTTATTATTTTGTACATATACCAAATTTAATGTATTTAGTAATCACAAAAGTTGTTTAAGTATTAAGTTTTTGTAAATACAGTGAAACCTGTGTAAGTTGACCACTCGCGGTGCAGTACTTTGGCAGTCAACTTAGACAGGTGGTCAACTTATAAAGGGCGATAATGTTTATTTTATTTTTTGTCATTTCTTGCACCACGTTTTTTTTTTTTTTTTGAGGAATTCACTCTTACTCTTTCTGTTCAACTGCACTTTCATTATTTAACATTATTGAAAGCGAAACAATAATTAAAAATACTATTCTAATACTTTTGCCATTTTCTTCTTGTTTTTAACTATATTAGACACTGTAGTTTTAGAAATTCCATATATGCCAGTTAATTTTCTCTGGCTTTCTCCATTTTCAATTACTTTTAATACTTCATACCTTTTATTTAATCTCAAGTTCCACTAACTTTCTTTTTGAAGCCTTTTTATGTAAAACTTATAGCACAAATAGCAACAAGCTCGACTCTCCCATTTCATAAAGGCAAAATTTAAATGTCCTATCTCTTAATCCCTTGCACCAGAAACATGTAACTTTACTCATTATTCATTAGCAGGCCCGGATCTGCGTACCCGCAGGGCGTGGGGCCCGCGTCCTTAAAGGAGCTAACGGCCCTAGAAATTGAAAAAATAGAGAAAAAAAAAACCAGCACTAAGGCTTATTCGCTTTACAAATAGACACTGCTGACCACTAGGGAGGGGTCCAACATATTTTGTTGCAGGGAGACCCAAAATGTATAGATCCGGGCCTGCTCTTTTTAGCACAATTCCTGTGTTGCCACAACATATTGCAACTGAAAGAAAAAGACTTCGAACTTTTCTACTGACACCTATTTTCATTGAACAGAGTAAAAAAGCTATCTCAAATAGAACAACAAATGAAAAACAAGTTTGGAGAATAAAGAGCAGCATAAGCTTTATGCTGCTGTTTAGTTATTAAATTGCTAGTATGTCATCAAAGCATTAAAAACATTCTTTGAAAGCTATCAAAAAAAAAAAAATTATTATTATAATAAATAAATAAATAATAAAATAAAATAATATGCTGAAGAAAGTTTTAAAAAATAAACCAAGTGGTCAACTTACAAAGGGTGTTTTACAATACTCCAGACCAAATTTGGCGTACATTAGTGGTCAAGATAGACAGGTGGTCATGATAGAGAGGTGGTCAAGTTACAGAGGTTTTCCTTCATTATATAAGGCTAATTCCGTTCATAGGGCTAATTCCGTTCCTGACAAAAGCGGTCAACATAGACAGGTGGTCAACTTACAAGGGTGGTCAACTTTACAGGTTTTACTGTATAGGGTAAAATGTAAATATTATGTAAAATTTAAGATATGGCTGATCAAAGATACTTGACTGCACAGTGTTTCAATCCATTTAACAAGGATAATCACTGCGTTAGAGACAAAAAGAAATTACGTGAAGTTGCAGGCTGGATGACAGAATACTTAGTGGAGTTCCAGAAAATGCTAAAATTTGCCATACTTGCAGAAAAGAATTGTCTCTTTTAAGGAAAAATGAAGACTCAGGCCAGCATATTGAAGATAGTGGATGTTCTGAAAGTTGTGATCCAAATTTTGCCCCTAAGTCAGAAATTGTTGAAACCTTAAATGTGTCTTTACAAGAATTGGGAGAGTCTCCGATTGATAAAAGGAAATCAGAAAACGAAGGTTATTCAGCAAATAAGATGAACAAGATTAGTACTGCATTAAAATGCAAACTGTTTACTAATATTGCAACATCTTCTGAGAGTGAGTCTGAAACAGCTGAAGAAACACTTTTAAATAATTTGAAAACTAAATTCAAATTCTTCTTCTAATGTTAACAAATTGATGATACTTACCTGCCTGCCTGAGTCATGGAGTATATGAAAAATTATGCAGGAATTCAATGCTCCTAATTACATGGTAAGAAAATCAAAAAAACTCTTACAAGATAAAGGTATCCTGGCCAGCCCAAATCAAAAACCAGGGAAAAGTCTTCCTCCTAAAATTGCAGATAATATAAGAGCTTTCTATGAAAGTGATGAAATTAGTAGAATATTACCAGGAATGAAAGACTGTATATCTATTCGCACCGAAAATGGGGATAAAGTAAAAATATTCAAACGGTTGATTCTCTGTAATTTGATGGAGGCGTATAGATCTTATGAAGATAAATATCCCAACTTTAAGATAAGTTTCTCCAAATTTGCTGAACTAAGGCCGAAAAATTGTGTACTAGCTGGCCAGAGTGGAACTCACACGGTTTGTGTATGCACCACCCATCAAAACGTAAAGCTGATGATTGAGAATGCAAAACTTGATTTGTTAACTGATGGTAAGCTGAAGACTTATAAACATAGCATAGCTAAAGTTATATGTAATCCTGCATCGATAGAATGTTATTTGGGAAAATGGTCTTTTTGTCCTGGAACTAAAGAAATCAAAGAAATTGAAACTCTACAAGTTATTGAAGTATTCAAAACTTTCAAGTAAAGGTATGTTCTGGTAATAATTATATTTAAAATTAATACAAAATAAATTATTTGCTAGAAAAATAATTACAGTAGGCTTTATTAATTTTTTCCTTCTATTTCTGAGAGCTTAAAGCATGTTATCTAATACCTATTTTGTGCTATCACTGCTTTATTCAATGATTTATTTTATTATGAACCACTTATAAGCCCACTTTCAAATTCATTCAGACATTTTAGTCAGCACTGAATAAACATTTATAATAATTTATTCATTTTTTATGCATAAATATTTTATTAACACTAAAACCATGTTATATTATATGTTATAATTGTGTTGTAGATCCAATAGTTGTTTATTCAATGATTTTTTTAAACATGAACCCATTATAAGCCCATCTTGAAACTTCTACAGCCATTTGAGTAGTGTATAAGCATTTTTTAAAAAATTTTTGGAAAAAATTGAAGACGCGCATTTTGAGAAATTTAAATTTTAAAATTTAATTCAAATTTAACTAAAATATTTTTTTTTAGACCTAATCATGTTGCATATCATTGAAAAGGTCATTAAAAATGCTTTCAAATGAAACTTGTTTCAACTCTCTATCTTAATTAGAAAAGATTCCAGGTCATTTTGAAAATTGGTTCTTTCACGTTTTTGACCCCTTTTTGGTAGTTTTACAGCGCTGTATTTTCAAAACCGTTGCATATTTTTCAAAAAAAATTTTATATTTTATTATGTCTACAGAAAGACAAACTCTGTACCAAATTTCATCAAAACCTGAGAGGGTGAGGTCTGATCACTGTGTTGATTTGATACGGAATGACCCAGGAGTACTATTGGGCTGTCATCAGGGTTGGGTTTTTTGCCGACAAAAAGGTATTTTTTCCGGGACAGTGGAAAAAACCATGGCAAAAATGGAAAAAACCGGCAAAAATGGAAAAAACGGCAAAAACCTAATTGCAAATAAAGTAGCATTATATTGTTAATCTTGAAATAGTGACAATATAATATAAATAATGCACTTTAATATTTTAGTTATGTCTCTCTATGTTACTTCTAATTTATAAGGTGAAAAATAAATTAAAAACAAATGTTGGGATTGGAAAACTTAAGATTTTAAATGTTTGCTAAAATAATTTTTTCAGAATGAGCCAACTTTTATTTCTTTTATTTTATAGTTGCATCTTGATTAAGTATACTTTATACAGATATTTAGTATTCTGTAAAAAATACTATAATAAACAAGCTAATTACATTTTCATTGTAAGTTCATTATTTGTCTTAGATGTTTCTAACTGAAATTTTATGTTAATGTTTAAAAATTTAAAAGTAAAAATGCTCCATAAGTTTAAAAGTAAGTTAAACCTTAAATTTTTTTTAAACTATAAAAATAATTGAATTAAAATTTTATCAAAATCTTTCATGCTTTTACTTTTATATAAAAAGAAAAAAAACTGTCCGTAAGTTGTGAAAACAAAATCTATTTTTGCCACTTGGGCAAAAACTGGCAAAAACCTATTTTTGCCAGGCGGTAAAAACCGTGGTTTTTTCCATGGTTTTTTCCACCCCCGGCAAAAACTTGCCAACCCTGGCTGTCATTTAATGATGTTTCAGTTTTTTTTTCCAACATATTTGACCGCCTTCCCCCTTGTCACAAAGCGTCACACTTCACGTAAATCCTCCTCTTGTCAGCCTGTCATATTTTTTATAAACATATTGTTACAATAACTGTGACGTCACCCTCTCTCTTCCCCTTATCACAATTTCACGAACCCGTCTCCCCCGCAAGGAATGACATCCCTTGTGGATGACCCTTTTTACAATATCATATCTGTGATTTACTAAACAATGGTTTTTTTAACACACTCACTTAATATAGTACATCAAGGTATGTATTTATAAATATTTAAATAATTAGACAACCTGACTTTTGCTGCTGAGAGTGTGGTGGGAAGAAAAACAAAAATCATAAAACTTGAAAAAATAGCCAAGCACCGTTGGAGCATGTTTTACTTCATTTAGGAAACGTCTTAGTCATCTAATAATATTTTCACCTTCAACTTTTATGACTTCTATGATCATTATGTAAATCACATCTTTATGAAACAAATATACGAATTTACATTAAAATTGCCCTTATACAATCACCCTTGTGACGAAGTTGTCGATTGAAATATTTTAAGCTATTGTCATAGAAGAAGATTATGTAGTCTTGAACTAAGAAAGAGTTTTGAAGGAGTTAATACCAAAATGAAGGACTTTGAAGGGCGCTTCAAAAGAATTTCCTAAATGAAGCAGTATTGGAGGAGCTTTGAAGGAGCGTACGAACCCTGTTGTTGTTTTTCCCTGACTAAATTTACATTGAGCAGCCTGTGCTTGCAGCATTGTGAAAAATAAATGGCAGTACAAGACAATAAGAAGAGTTATATTTTCTGATGGAAATATAATTTATAGAGTCAAACTGTCTACCGTGAATTTCAAGGAGAATGGGTAGTAAAATTAGAAATGCAGAAGTTCTTTTTCAACAAAAAATCCTCTGATGATATGATTATGAAGATATAGGTTATTCCTAGATTCAGTGTGCTAAAACATATAAAAGAATTATTATTAATAAAAATTTAAGAATCATGACCAGGGTTGACCAATATATATTAGTCTAATATATCATGATACATATCACGATATATATCATATTAATTTTGAAAATATCATGATATTTTCAATATATATTTTCCAAACTACGATATAAGCAACACAAAAATTATATGTATTAATCGTACAAATTCTATTCATTTTTTTTTATTAAAAATAACCAAAAAAGTAGTTTTCTAAATTTATATTATCTATTGATATTTTATTAATGTAATATAATAACGTAACATTAATTATTTTACTTATATTCATAAAAATATTAGTAATTTAACGATTGTATTATCATAAAAAATGATCAATTAAAAATTTAAAGTTGGTCAGAAAAAAGGAAAATGTCTTATGACTGTGCACAGACTTGTGAGTATTTTTATTTCTAAATCATATAGTTTTGTAAAAAAAACTAAAAAAAGCTAATAATGCTAGCAAAAGAAAAATGGGTAAGACAGCTAATGTTTCAGTAACTCAATTATAATTCAGTTAAATTTTAATTAAAATAATAATTCTAAACTATGTATAAACATTAAGTATTATAATAAACAATTAGACTAATATAAGATATGGTTTTAAATCACTTGTTCTTGATTTAATCTTACATGATATTTTGTAATTTATACGATACTGTGATTTTTACAGGGTACATTCAGGTATGTAACCAGTTTAACAGAGTCAGGGACCGCGTTAAGCATTCGCCAATGTGCCAAATGCGATAAAATCGTACATTTGGCGAAAAAAATTCGAATTTGGCGAATTTATTGGCGAAGAGAAAATTCTCTAAAATATACACAAAAGAAAAAAATCTCCCTTCTGATGTCAATCTAGATAAAAAATTAGGTTCATTCACAAAATTCGGACCCCTAAAACAGCCTTTGCAAAATTCAACCCTTAAAAACGAACCTTTCACAAAACTCGACTAGTAATTACTGAAAGTTGTTTTATCCTCGGACCACTCCGAGCAGATTGAGGTGCACGAACGCGCGTTAGTATCGGATCGGAGCATTACCGTCCATCAGATCGGAGGAAGGATGACGTTTGCCTCTCGCTGAGTGGATAGAATGCGCAGCGTGGCTACCGAGTAGAAAGTGTTGGCGGATGCCTTGTTGAATCGTGCGTTTATTTCATTGTGTTCGATGTCTGAAACATCGGAGTAAGATAGGAATGCAGTCTTTACTTTATTAAAAGCTTTTATTTCTACTCTAAAATATTTTTAAGAATGATAAATATCACTTTATGTTATTTTTAGCCATTTTTCCTTTGAAAAATTACGTATGATTTCTGGAAAAACTACTTAATTTGCATTTTTTTTCTCACAAAATTCCTAAAAACGGACAAAAATTCCGGGATATACCCGTCCTTATCCTCAAAAAATTGTCAAAAATTAAGTTATACTTCACTCTCTGATTAAATATTTCTGCAGACAAAAATACATTAAAATGAGTAAAAGTTAGTCTTTGACTAAGACTTTTAAAACTTGGCTAACATTTTAAAAATTTGGCGAATTTACTGGCGAACAATTCGAAATCCTTAGCGCGATCCCTGAGAGTACATTATTATGATAATCAATATCCAATATCAGTTATATTTTATTTTTACAATATTAAATTATCACATTTCATAAGTGATTTTAAATATTCATATGTAAATACCATTTTAAGTACACACTTTTTTACAAAAAATGTGTATTTATATTTAAATAATGAAAGAAATATTTATTTTAAGTCAACCAATTAATATATTAATGTAAGAAAATAAACAAAAGTGATTTGAGGAGACAGTTTCTATTTAGAGAGTTTAGTTTGCGCTGATTAAAAATATCCAGTGTATATCAAAATATCAGATATTTTCGTACTCTGATCATGATACAACCTAAATTTTGCATATTATTGTCACAGCAGAGTCTCAAAAACTTGACACTTGGTAACCCAGCCGAATGCCAAACGCAGAAAACTCGATCACAACTCGGCCGGACGTAAACAATTTGAGCAAAAAACCTGCAACATGAAGCTCATTCGTAATAATCTGGCATATTAAACTGTCGTTTTCCCATCTACATTATGTAGAGTTTGAGACTTTACTGTAATTCTAATTTATTTTTTATAATTCTCAAACCCAATACATTTTCAAAATAATATCCTATAAATATACCTTAATAGCAACAATATAATGGGACTTTTTCTCCCTTGCTAAATACACATGCCCAAATTTTCCAGTTCCCAAAGGCCTCCCAATGTCAAAATCATCTATGGTAAATTTTTTCCTAGAAGAAAAAAGCATCATGTTAATTACAAAAATAGATTAACAATAAAAACACCAAAATAATGCATTAAAAAAAGCTGAAACATTCAGGTTTTTTTTTTTTTCAATATTGATTAGTAAACAAAATTCATTCTTGTTAAACCTTAATTGCTGATCTTAATTTAAAGAATTCTCAGTTAGTTGAAAATGTTGTATGAAACTAAGAATATTAAAACATATCCAAGTATAAAATGATAATATACATTTTATTCCGCATTCAATGCTGAAACTATACTTACAGCAGTCCAAGCTCCCACCACTAGATGCTCAAAGCTTAAGTGCTTGGCGCATTGGCTTAACTTTTCACGCAGGGCTGGGCAATGTAGAGATTTCTACTTGGTGACGCATTGACAACCTTACATTGCAATTTAGTGATGCATCTTTTTTTTTTACTTAGACTTGCTTGTTCAAATTTTACAAACATTATACAAATTGTATATCATGCCATGTAGGAATTAACAGATTCCAGCACCAGAATTAAATTATTTGTGTTATAAAGAACTGCTAAAAGCACAAGTTTTGAGATTACAATGAGCCTTTTTTTTTTTTGTTGCTGCAAAAGATGTAAGTAAATGGATGCAAAATCATGCATTCCATTCAAAAGGGGGTCCACACCGAGTGACATATAAAGAGGATTTCACCAGACTTAGATAAAATGAAAAACTTTCTGCAAACACAAATCTTAACTGCAAAATTTTCTGCAAATAATTATTTTGCCTAGCTCATCCTTGAATAAAGAATTAAATTTATATTCAAATATGAAAGAGGCCAAAAAAAAAAAAAGGGAAAAAAATGCCTAAAATCATTTTTTTTTTTTTTTTACAATTACCTATAGCTTGTGCTTATTTTTCACCAACTGAAGAAAACTGCCAAAACCATTATTTTTTTTCACATGTGCTTTAAAAGGCTTTTCGAGAAAGGCTTCAACAGAAATAAACTAGGATCTTTTTAAAAATTCCCTTTAAATTTTTTTTTTTAATTAACATTAGCAATTTGAAAAAAAAAAATTCTGCAGAGCCAAAAATTTTCTGTGAACGCTGTTCGCACGCTCGTCTATATTATGCAAGACTGGATTTCATATATTTATAAAAAATATTTAAATACTTTATTTTACATTTAAAAAAATATAAAAACTTTAATTCTGAAAATTTCCACCAGAATACCTTATATTTAACCTAACATATTTAACAAAAATAGAGTGCCCAATATTGCAGGGTGAAGGGGAGGTTATATATGGTATCTAGGGCAAATTTTATATTGAATTTGCAGCTCTGTCAAACTTATGTTACACTACAAAATTAAGAATGAGTTGTTTCTCAAAATTATATAAATTTCATACTTACATAAAACTTTTTTTTTTTTGAGGGGGGGTGGAGCTTGGTGACACTGCAAGTTACCGACCCATGTGACACCTATGCCATACAACACCAAAATTTATGTTTGCATTTTTTGCTCTTTGAATTTTGCTTTTTTTTTCCAGCAAGTGACTATATGATTATTACCAGTTCATCAAAATATGTTTTGTTCCTCAGTATTATGCATGTTGCAGACATGAAATTTGCAAAACTTCAATCAACCATAACTCAGCAAAATATTAAACAATATTAAAGTTTTTCTGTCACGAAACCAGTACATATTACTCTTCCGGCACAAAATCATATTTTAGCATTAAAATAAATTTAAACCCTTTTTAAAACAAAATTTCAGTGTTGCGGACATGACGCAGAAAACCTTGCTTTTGAATAAGTCTTTAAATACAAGCAAATTCTCTGAATTTTATAAATAAATTAGCAATTCCTTTGTGCCACAATTTTATTGTATATTTATCTAAAGGAAATTAAAAGCTTTTTTATGAAAATAAAAGGACGTGGCAGAGAATTAGCGTTTTACAAGCAGTCAAAAGAGACATTTGGTTAGTTTTATTTTTTATTGATTATCTTTATGTTAAAATTTTTATTTCTATCTATATATCTTAACTAGCAAAAATACCTGGCGTTGTCTGGCTCAGTAACAATTGTGAGAAACAATCGCTACTTTTATTCGTTTTCTGTTTTAACTGAAAGAACTCGAAAACCCCGCTTTGATGTGTTTCACTCATGAAAGTAAAATAGCAGTAAGAATAAAATCTGAAAAAGTATTCAGTTAGAAACGAAAACACGACATTCATGCAAAAAAATTTGAAGAATTTCCAAAACATGAAATTTCACTTGTTTATACAGATATATCAGTTTTTCTTTTTTTGAACATAGTCTAAAGCTGTTTCTATGTGGCTATTGAAACACAAACGGTTTTAAAAAATGTGGCCGCTCGTAATCCCACTATACTTGCTTCAGTTGCTTTGGGAAATTTCAATTATTGTGGGTTCTTGGTGCGATTTAAAATGTTACCAAATTTGTGGTAATCGTTTTGGGATTAGTGATGTAAAATACCCGGGTATATATTTTTAGGGGTAAATACCCAGGGTATATACCCGGGTAAATACCCAAAATGGGTAAATACCCGGGTATTTATTTCAAAAATTTATATTCAACTAAAATACTTTTCTTTATGTATTCCATTATGTATATATACAACCAACCATATACAAAACAATAAATTTTTCCCCAAAAATTGTATTTTGATCACATATTTAAAGAATTATTGTGTGAAACAGCTTAGCAATCTAATATGATATTCACATTAAATGTGTTGGATATGCCTAATCAATGTTGATAGCCAAATTCCAGATATAAAAAGTCATTCTACAAAAAATAAAAAACTTAACTGGTTACAAAAAAAGCAAACGTCAATTTTTTAAGGTCCTAGTCTTTTATAACCCAGTAATATGTCCCTGCATGACATCAAAATGTCGCTCAATTTATTATTACTTTTTATTTACCTATATCTTATGCAGAAATTTCCTCCACACTTAGTTCAATTCTTCAGGTGTATTCTGTATCTCTCTCTCACACACACACACACACACACATAATATACATAAACATTTAAAATTCATTTAAAATTTTTAATCTTTTATTTTAGGGTTTATGTTTAAAAAATAAAATAGTCACCTTTTAATACTACCTAAAAATTTTTTTTCAAAATGCGAAATTACTAGGGGATTTACCCTACCTTCGGATAAATACCCAAAAAAATATTTACCTTCCCACCCCAAAGGGAAGCAAATGCAAATAAGCAAGGCAACAGAATAGAATATTTTGCTTTTTATGTTTTTTGCTTATTAATGTGAAAACTGTTTCTATATTTTCCATGTTATCACTTAAATATCAATGAAATAAATAACACTATAGTCTTAATAACTTCTCAGTTTATTCTTCCAAACATCCCTCATGCTTCCTTTTTTTCATTTTGGATATGACTAACCTAGATTGTGATTTTGAAATCCTGAAGTTCATAATGAATTGCTTATACTTCTCTAATTATGACATTGAAAAGAAAGATTCTTTGGTTCACGATATGTTTCTTTCATGATTTCATCAAGTCTTTCAATAAAAAATATTATAAACTGTGTAATACATATGTATATATCATTTTTACCAATTATTTTATATTTAGATTTTAAAAAAAAATCCCATTCACTTTTTTGCATTTTTTGTAAAATACCCAATTTTTGGGTATTTACCCAGGTCTTGGGTAAATACCCGGGTAAATACCCAAAAAATATTTACCTACCCGCTGGGTATTTACCCGATCCACATCACTATTTGGGATACAATAGATAATGCTTACCCTCCCTACTTTGTAAAACTGTCTGTTACTAATTTTCGTCGAAGAAATATTGCCACCAAATACTGAGATACTTTTGGTTTTCATAAAATGATGCTAAATATTTTCTTCCGAAATAAGTAGCAAAACTTGGTCAGTGTTTGAAATTGTGAACAAAGACAAACTAATGGAAGTTTTTGTGCTGTTTATAGATTTGCCTAATTTAGTTATCGGATTATTTTACAGTTTAACAAAAGTTTTAAGATTATTTTAATTGCGATATTTTGGTTACATGGTGAAATGAAAGCCGAAAAACATTATTACGAAGTCTTTAGCTGCAAAAACAGCGGCAGTTGAAAAGATTGCCTTCCGTTATAATTGAATCGTTATGATTAATTATTACTATGTTCTTATTTCTATGAAATTAATATATATATATATTTAGTAATTGATTTCCAATTGCATGTTTGATGCATTAACTCATATAGTTTGTAAGTGTAAGTAATAAATTTACACATATTTTGAAAAGACTTTCTCTCAGAATGGGGAAAAAATAGGTTTTTCTGCCTATATGTTAAAGCCCAGTTGGTGAAAATCTCTTATGTGATTGAGAAAAATGGAAGTCATATTTGAAATCAGCGCACCCAATAGAATAAAAGACACTCATTGCCGTATAATCATTTTTTTCAAGACCTGAATTTGCAGGCCTGTGTAATTTTAAACAATAAACACTTTCTATTTTCTAACTATTGCCAAAATCAATTGTCTTTTTACTTAGTCCCTGTGTTGATTATCGGCATAGATGAGATACAAATCCTAAGAAAGTAATAAATTTCATGCTTGCTCCAGAGAAGACTTGATTCAAAATTTTCATTATGATTACTATTAATATTGCTGTTGTATGGCAATGAATTTTTGCAACAATGGGTTTTATATTTAATCACTAGCAAAAATACCTGGCATTGCCTGGGTCAGTAATAATTATGAGAAAAAATCTTTACTTGCTTTTGTTTTCTGGTTTGAGTGAAAGAATTTAAAACACATCTTTTTGACGTGATTAAAAATTGAGTTTCTTTCTTACCCATAAAAGTAAAATAGTAATAAGTATAAAGAACAAAATAATATCGATTTAGAAACAAAAGCACTATATTTAAGCATATACAAATTTCCAAAACATGAAATTATTCTTCTCATGTTCAAACAGATTAATCTGTTGATACTTTTTTTTTAACATGGAGTCTAAAACCTTCTCTGTATATTGAAGTTGCTCGTAATCCCCTTATACTTGCTTTAGTTATTTTGGGAAATTTCAATCATTGTGAGCTCTTGGTGCGATTTTATCGAATTTGCGGGAAGTGTTTTGGGATACCTTCGATGATGCTCCTTCCTTCGTTCCTTACTTTGTAAAACGATATGATATTAATTTTCATTACAAAGATATTATCGTCAGGTGCTGAGATACTTTCGGTCGCCATAAAAGTTTCATCCGAAATATTTCCAAAATAAGTAGTAAAATTTGGCGATTGTTTGAAATTGTGCAAAAAGGATAATTAATGGAAGTTTTTGTGCTGTTTATGGATTTCCCTAATTTAGTTGCTTGATTATTTAACACAGTAAAAAAAGTTTTTTTAAAGATTGGCGATATTTTGTTTACATGGTGAAAGCTGAGAAACATTATGATGTAGTCCTCGGCTTCAAAAACAGCGACGTTGAAAAAAACTGCCAAATGCATCAGCTACGGAAATCTTTCTGCAAAAATTTTGGCGATCTGCTGGTTGATTGGATAATGAGTAAGTGTTCAATCAGCATAAATAATAATAAAAACCATTAATTACATTAAAGTTCCGTTTAAATGGAAAATGATCAGCCAAACCATGTATTATTTACTAATCTTGTGCAAAAATCTTACTTCAAGATTTGACTTGAGAAAAGCCTTGAACAATCACGAAAAGCAAAGATAGTCAACAATACAACAATTGGTTGAGATGATACACTAAATACTGTATTGAGTTTAGGAAAGCCTTCGAACATGGAACTAAAAAGCTCATAACTCGTTTTTTATTCTACTTAGAAATTTCGAATAGGTGCCATCTTCAGCAGAAAAATCAGCTCTTTCGATGGACATGTAATGTAAAATATGTGCAAGTATTTTTTCATCCCTATATTAGAGAATTTATACGAAAATTGTATTTTATTGCTCCCCTAAGGGGGTTTTGCCCCCCATAACGTGACGAAAACTACCCTATGTGTTATTCTGATGCATAATCTATATTATTGTAAAGTTTCATAAAAATCCATTCAGTAGTTTTTGCGTGAAAGAGTAACAAACATCCATACAGACAAACTTTCGCATATATAATAGTAATAAGATATATAAAAATCTTCTGTGCGGACGTTTGTCACCATAAGGCTTTTAAACGGCTGGACCGATTTTGATCTAATTTTTTGTGTGTAATTAAACTGTGGGAAGCATGGTTTTGAAGCGCGATGGAAAGAATCGGAAACGTTTTTGTTAATGAATTAATTAATTTAAACATTGGATGGTTATATCACCCAAATGATTAATATTTATTTTAACCTATTGTTGAGCGAGAACTGAAATAAATATTTATCCCGTTGCCAAAAGACAATAAGAAAGCCAGCTCTGCTTTTTGTAATTAAATTTTCTACTGTGATATATCAATTGAGAATAAATATAAAACGTAGAGAGAGAGGGTGAAGCCTTCATTCCTTCATTTCTCTCTTGAAAGCAACGATCTTAAGTCCCAAGATATATTTTAAAGTAAAGTACTGGAAGGTTCACGCAAAACGTGTGTTCTGTCGTCGTAGTTGAACCATGTGACCGGATCGGTGCTTTAGGTTTTCCTAACCAAATGATCAGAAAGTAGACCGAGCAACATTTGTTTCTCGGCTCAAATCCATCTGAGTTTTGGCACCAATGTCCAGAATACTTTAAGGATTATCAAACTAATTAGTACATTATTAAAGGAAAAGATGATGGAATTTAAAGACAAAACAAATTTTATTTCCGTCCAGATAAATTACAATAGGGTAGTTCTGTACACAAAAGATCAGTGTAGTGGAAGATCTTGATCTTTGGTAGAAAGAACAAATTAGGCAATATATGAAGTTTTAAAAAATTTCGTTCAAAAGATCGGATTGCTAATGGGTCGGACGTCGCTTCGTTCACTGATCGGCTGGATTACAGTAACATGGTGGCTTGGCTACTTTGGCTATAAACAGTAGAGTTGCGTGATCATTTGTTTACATTTTAATGCTACTGCTAATGTCATTTATTGTATTTTTTGTTTATTTGGCAAAAGATTTCAAACTGCAAAGAATTGATTTTCGTTTTTAAAGAGTGTTTAGTCATTTTAGTTGAAGAATGTGTTTTACATCGGGAGTAGGGGTGGGGGATGAGTGATTTTCGCTTATTCAGAGAACTGTTTTTACCTTTATCATTTTTTTAAACGATAGCCTTTCGATTGTTTTATTCTTTTTCATATGGGGGATGCAGGGCTCATAGCAAGTGGAAAAAAATATATAGGAGTTTAACAGGAAAAATATAGGAGTTAGATAGCAAAATATATAGGATTTTAAAAGGAAAAATATAGGAGTTTGATAGAAAAACAATAGGAATTTTAAAAATGTATAGCATCTAGTATGTTTGGAGCCTAAAAAAATATAAAAAACAGAGATCCAGTATCAATACAATTCCAGAATTTATGAAGTCATAGCAATGAAAAGAGTCAAAGAAGTGAGAGCAAATGAATTTTTGTACCCATGGTTACTTATATTAATCCTGATTGTTTAAGACAACTTTGATTCAACTAAGCAAAATTAAGTGTGCGTTTTTTTTTTTTTTTTTAATGTTGAATTCACCATACAATTTCAGAGAACTTTATTAAATGTTTGGTCAAGCATGACATCATAAGAAGTATACCACCAAATTATCTATTCTCTGATTATTTAAAGAATTTTTTCCCAAAACAGCATGAAAAAGCAATTATAAAATTCAGATTTTAGCTTACCTACTTTGGAAAATACATCTCTTATTGATTGCTAAAAAGGTAATAATTATTTGGACATTCTTTTTTCAATGTCATAAATCTACCGATAGTCCTCGGTATTGGTACCTCATTGTTTCAATGCTAACACTAACGATGAAAAGTTGAAAAGTCCATTCAACTCCATGTTTCTTTCGTCTCGCTGGTTTTGTTCGACATATCAAGAGAAAATCTTTACAAAAAGTGTGCAATACTCTGCTTCCCCATCGTTTCAATATTTACAGAAGAAGAAACTAATTTTTCTAAATGAAGGGAAAAAAAAAAGAGACTGCTCTAATGCATGACGTTTTTGGGAAATGGACAGTCTCATAGGCTTGATTCATTTAAGCGGCAAGTTTGATTCAAATTCAAATTCTGATTCAAATTCTGCAATTTTTTAATGTTAAAACTGGATTTCATTTCACTTTTGAGGAATTGATTCATTAAAATGACTGATTCAATTACCCGGCGCTCACTGTAGCGGCATTATCCATAACTTACAGTTAATGTATTTATATTCACACACATGAATAAAGGGCGAATTTTACCTAATCTGCCAAACGAAAGGGGATGTTAGAGAGCCTAAGTGGAGCATAGATCCATCTAATATCCTCTCCAATTTGTAACCGTAACGTAGTAGATAGAAAAAAAAATGAGTCAAAAAAAAAAAAAAAAATCTGAGAAGAACAAATTCTGAAATCTTCGGAAAATCTACATAGAAAATAAGTACACATTTGAAAAAAGCAGACAAAATCCTATAAAATGACACTTTTTTCACTGAGATAGTAAGAAAAGGAATTAATTGAAAACAAGTTTAAAGTTGAAAGTAAATCTAACTTCCTTGGTAAAACCATCTATTTTGTATATTTCATAAAAATAATCAAACAGAAGTTTAGTACAAATGCCAACATTAAAGATGTAAGAATGCACAGTGCAAGGGGGAAAGAAGAAAAATTGATCAAAAGTTTTTGCATTTTTGGGAAGAATTTAACATATCTGATGAAGAAAATATAGGAGTTAGTGAGAGAATATAGGAAATATAGGAGAATATCTGACAAATTTGAAAATATAGGAGATATAGGAGGACCATGAGCCCTGGGGATGTTGCAGCGGGATTTCTCGTTTGTTTTAGAACTAGTTAGTTTTTTAAGCTTAATATCTATTTCTTTTCCAACAAAACTATTTTCTTCTGTATACATCCTAATTGAATGTTACCCATGAGGGTTGTTTGTAAATTTTCATACGTCATCCCATAATTCCCTCCCAAAAGTTGAGCCCTGAATGAAACATGAGAAGGCAAACTTGTTTCTAAAATAAAAGTTACTTACATTTTAGGCTGAGACGATTCAATTATAGACGCCTCGTCGAACGTAACGTTATGGAATTTTCGCTAGCAAAAAAAAGAAAATCACCATTATGCACATTTCTCAAAAAGATAGGCAAGAACAAATTTACATTAGAAACAAAAAAACTTATGAAGTATACCTTTTTGCTACTTTCTGTCATACTTTTAAAACAAAAAGAATGAATTAAAAAAATACACTGCTACGCATACAAAAAGTTCCTGACAAGTTTTTAGCAATCTTTCGCCTTGATGTACTGTTATAAATTACTGTGACATAGACAAATTTAAAAAAATCCGCTTTTTCAGTAAATTAACGACAAACAGCGATAGTAACGCTGCCAGACGCCAATATAAAAATTTACAATTTCAGCGAAGAATAAAAAATATGTGCAAAATGGCGGGCTTAAGTGAAATTGATCTTTTTAGCAAAATATAGTATCTTATTTGATGAAAAAACAATCCTTTGTGAGTAATTTTTCAGGGATGAAATGTTCAGTTTTGCAGTACTGAGGTATTGAAAGAAGTTATCTAGTTCTTACACTAGGTGGCGTTTTGTTGTACCTCTTCTTCAAACTTCTCGCTGTCGCTGTCTGATCCTGTTGATCTCTGGTCATCTCATTTTTATTTGTGATGGGCAGCAGTGTAGAGTATTTAAACATGTAGTTGGTGTCTATTAAAAAAAACTGTTGCTACCCCCTTTTATTTTCTTTCTGTAGTTTTATTACACGATGTGCTGTTTCAGCTTGACATTTTTTGTCTGCAGTAGAGTTGTAACTCAAGAAATGAATTAGGAAACGAATGAATTTTATCTACTATGGTACTTGTGAGTATGGACCAGTTTTATATTTTTTATTTTTGAGTTTTGGAATGCTACATTCACGTGTCAATTGAAAGCTGTCTTTCAATTGTTTTGAACCGTATGAATAGTTGAAACTAATTAACGAACAATTTGTTTTATAGTTGAAATTGATGTCATTAGTATTCTGCTCTAACCTCAAAACATATATTATTTCGAGATGAAAAAAATTATTACATTTTTTAAATTGCTTCTCCAAATTAGTCAAACTTATTTATTAATATGTTGTACATAATTAGTTTAGTAAAGCAGAATGCCTATGAAGAGAATAAAGTAATGCCAATAGTTTATTTTCCTTGTGCATCAATCTTTAGTGAAATGTTTGGTTTGAGTTGCTTACATCGGGGTGCCCACGAGAGCATAGGCGGCTCGTACGAGGGGGCAAGGGGGACGATTGCCCTCTCACTTTCAGCAGTAAAGGGACTTTGCCCCTCCACTTTTCTAAGTTCAAAACCAAGGGTTGAATAAAAAATTATAGTGGTAATCTATTCACGTGTTCAATGAAAGAATTGACTTAATAAGTGCTTGTTTTATGCTTTTTTCATGTTATTTCGTAAAAATTAAAATTTAACTTTGAATTTGTTGGAGGGAATCTTCTATGGCCATCTGGTCCAGCTTTTTGAGTCCGTTTTTCGGATTTTTTGAAAAAGGTCAATTCATTTACAACTACGTAAAAATTCAGTTGTGTAATTTTTGAAAAAAAAAGCTTTAAGGGTGTGTCGCCCACCTCCCCCGCACCTCTTTTAACCCCCCACTTTTTTAGGTCACCAGCCGCCTATGCACGAGAGGCGGTAGTTGCAATTATTTGGGTGGGGGGGGGGAGTTATTTTTTTTATTACATCTCATTCCTACATAATTTTTTATTGAATGTTGACTATGTAGTGGATATTTGTATTCAATTCATTACACTGATTTTAGAGAATTTAGAGTAGATCCAGAGGTGCCCATCTAAGGGGGGGGTTAAGGGGTATTTTTCCCCTTTTTGGAGGGGTCTTCACGATACTTAGAGGGGTGCACCCTTGCTCTTTGGGGGATGGACACCTCTGAGTGAACCAAATAGCATAAAAGGTGATTGACAATTTGTTACCGTTAAAATGTGAAATCCATTTTTTCCATAGAACAACTAGGTATTTCTTGAAATAACTATACAAGTATATCAGTTAAAATATATAAGGTTATTGAATTTTATGCAGGAATGACAATTACTTGTAGGACTCGACCAATGCATCGGTGCCAATGGTTCAAAATTTTAGCCATTGGCAGACGATGCTAACTTGGGCATAACATCGGCCTTGGAAAACATCTAAATGTCGATGTATCGCTGATGTTTTTCAAAAATTAAAAAGGAAAAATCTAACTTTTATTTTTTTTTTACTGCATAGTTAAAACTAAGAACAGCACAGGGTCTGAAATAGAGCAGCAACAGGACAAACTTCAGTTTTGAACTTGAGAAATATGCCAAAGTTCGGGTCACTACAGAAATTTTGACAATATGGCCGACATTTATCAAACTCACTTTGATGAGCGTTTTAAGACTTTATGCTCTTTTAATTACAGTATGTATTAGCATGTTTTGTGCAGAAGTTAAGTACAAAAACGAGGCTCAAATTTGAGGATCAACAATGTCATCAGGCAAAATTTTCCTTCCTGAACAGAAATTGAAATCCTCTATTTCTCTGATCTTAGCTTATTTTTTTTATCTTAACCCTAAAAAGTAATTTTTCTTTCTCACTATTGAGGCCTAAAAAATAGAATAGTTTTTTCACTAAGAAGGATATAGGGAGGAATGCAAAATATTTAAATTTCTTTTAATGTCATATTCAACTTTCTCCTGACTCTATTAGTATGAACTAATTAAGAAAATCATTTCTCTACAGCAATTACGATGAACGACTAAAGAAAGCATACTCAAGAAATTTAATTTAATGGATTTTAATATTATTGAATGTTAAAAAATGTTCAAAAACTTACACAAATGTTTTATTCTTTCAAGCCAATTATATCTTCCAAAAAACTCTTAACTTATTTAGCCAAAAAAGAATTATCCTTCATTACTGTCTAACAATATGTAGCACACTCAGTAAATATATTCATGTTCAGTATACTGCTAAAGCAGCTCTGCTCTTGGCGTAGCAGCTGTTGTGTTAGTGTGTATTAGGGCTGGGCGGTGCATCCCCAAAAACAGGTGTGCATCCTACATTGTTGAACTGGTTTAGAGTTTTTCTCTAAACGGATCAGGGTTGAAGAATTTCTGCCAAGGTGGTTAAAACCACTGCTAGAAACCAGCATGACAAAAACCCCTTTCTGCCACATTTGTGGCAGAAACTGGCTAAAACTCAAAAAATGACATAAAAGAAATCTGTGATACCCAATAGGAATTTAGCATGGGAAAATAATGAAATGTTATCCAAAGCAGTTTAATTACAATATCATTAAAATCAAACATTATCTTTTTTGCACTCTGCAGCCATAGATCTTCCCAACATCTCCCGTTGGACATCAAGGGACACCCCGCACAAGAAACTGTTTCCCTTATCGAAGAGACTCACTTTGCGCTGCGATCATTTGCACAATTAAGGGAAATTAAAGCATTTAACCCATGGGTTAAATGCTTTAAGCATGGGTTAAATTAAAGCATTTAACCCATTATTAAAGAAAAAGGGAACACTCTGTCCCTCACGTAACACTTCATATTTTTCACTAAAAGTAATAATTAAAAAGGTAACAATTTTTTTTTCATTAAGAAATCGCAAATGTATTTGTTGTACTTTTGCAAAAAATGTTCTTTGTTACCTTTTTAAGTTATTACTTTTTAATGAAATGCGGGACAAAATGACAGCTTTTTCATGGAATAGTCCATTAGATATTTTCCCATCATAACTTTTGAAGCAGGCGCACAAGCTATTTAAACTTTTTTCAAGTGCTTTAAATACTGAGTAGAAATAGACGTCTTCAAAAATCTTAAACAAAAATTGACCTTATAATTTTTTTTTATTTCAATCAAATTTTTCAAATACAGATAAATAGTTTCAAAGCGTGCTTTTTCCCACAACTTTTGAAGCCAGTGCAACAATTTAACATAAAATCTAAATCTAATCCTATCCCCTATCTAAAACCATAAACCACAATTAGAAATACAAATGTAAATAGTATCGAATATAAATTAACTCAATTAAATAATATTCTAATATTCGCATGCGTTTCGCACCAACACTACATTAGCCAAACAAATAACTTTGGTTTGTTCTTAATTTTTAAGCAACTTCAGTGTTTTTTTTTTTTTTAAGTACTCAGAAAATAAATTATTTGCAATTATAAACTACATGAATGGTCATTTGACTTCCGCCCCCTCCCCAATTTTTCTTTTCTTTTTTTTTTGTTCCATAGAATATGATAATTTTGACAATTTAAACTCGAGGGTGAAGAAAACTAGTGATTATTGTCCCTTAACAATATTAATTTTGTTACCTTCCTACTTATTGGTCTTTGTGAATTATTTTCATTGTTTGAATTGACTGCGCTATACGTTCTAACGCTTAAATATTTAGTAACGATTGATTTTATAAACTTGTTAACGAGAATCTGCTATTTCTGTTTCCAACATATGCTTATTTAAACTTAGAAAAACGGAATTCGAAATTTTTCTCATAACTCTTGTGGTCTCATGATATGAGTAACATATTTTTGTGTTTTACTCCCAAAACTTTTTCACATTCCCTCTCAGTTGTTCTTCACGAATGTACATATTTCAATGGCTGCAATCTTGCAATAAGTTATCATACTTGAATGTGTCCCAAAATTCTTAAATTTTATTAGGCCTATTTTTTGGTTTGTTGTAGTTGAGACTGCGTTGCAGTCGTCGCAGTTCACAACAGAGTCACTTGCCGGACAAAAAATCCAGCGTAGTCAGAAACATTAATATACTGCGTTATGTTGATTGAGATGATTTCTGAATTTTCCAAATCGTCGTCGGAAGAAAAGGCTTTCTTTCAAAGCATTTTTGTTACGTTTCAAATTTAATCTTAGCATTTGAAGGTTGTCAAAATCAGCGCAATTTGAAGAACTGGAATCGATCAAGGCCTCGACTGGGATCGATCGAGGCCTATCTATCCCTTTTTAAGATCTATGCTCATGACCTCCCCCCCCCCCCTTTGTATCCGTTATTGCTCCAGAGCATATTTATGATCAAAAGCGACTCTTTAATTTTTGTATGAATGAATGATCTTTTTTTCGCACTTCGAAATTGTCCGACCGTTATTGTTGAATCCCCCCTCACAACCTGATTGCAGGGAAAAAAATTTCAAGGTGATCCTGAGTAAGCTTATAAGTCATTATGCAGTTTAGAACTGGAATTTGGGCACATACATACTTTTCATATGTTCCCAGCACATTTTTCATAGAAATTAGGGAACCTAAAAATCCAGTTTTTCGTGGACATACTATAATTAATTTTCCATCGCTAGTTTTTAGTGATTTAATATATTGCTCAGCATCTACAGTAAATTGTTTAAAGGATTCTTAATTTCGATTCTGCATGGAGACTTTTTTTGCCTTTAGCAGAAAGATTTCTGCTACTCACTATGTCTTTATTTTTTAATAAAATTGGCACTAGCATTGCATTCATCAAACCCTCTTTCGCTAGAAAATCTCAGATTCACACGTATAGAGATTTCTCACATAAATATAATGAAAATCTTCAGACAATCCTAGACTTTTAATGACGCTTTGCATTGTTAGATCACTGCTGCCCGAGAAGAGGGAGACACGATGTCCCTTGATCACGTGATTCTCGGAAGAATCATGATGACCCCAATTTCTCCGGGCAAAATACGCTATGCTGTAGGAGAAAGGCCTATCTATCCTAAGAGATTTGTCTGCAGCTGTCTTTAAGAAAAGGTGGATTGAAAATATAAATGATTTCTTAATTTAATATGAATAGAGGAGAAATAACAGAATACTCTCGCAACAGAACTAGATGGTAATGCCATCAAGGATCAGGGCATTTTTTAAGGAATTTTTACTAGGCGACGCAAGTTTATCATAAAAGTAAAAATTATTGAGAAGGTTGCAGCCTTTTTTCTTAACAAACGTATGGACTTACGTTGCCTCCAAGTGGTATTTCTAAAAGTACTGTTTGTTCTGAGGCGGTTGTATGACTTCTGATTTAAGAGGAAGCCGATATGAACCAAACTTTAAGTATAGTATTAACTCCGAAGAAGAGTTGTTCCGGGGGTTTCTCCCCCGGAAACTTTTTGAATTTGTCGTCTTAAAAACGCATATTAGACGATCTTTGGTAATGTTAGGATTGAAGAGGTTCCGTGTCGCTCACCTGTCTATTTTTCGAAATTGTAGTTCTAAGAATGCAGTTTTAGATGATCTTTTTGATGATGTTAGAGGGAGGAGAGATTTGAGGGCCCATATCCCAGGAAATTTTTCTTGATTTGTAATCTAAGAAATGCATTCTGTCTTTCATAATATTATGCGCTTGGGTGCGAGTCCCTCCCCACGCCTATTTTTCGAAACTGAAACTTTCAAAACGCAAACATTATGTCTAATAATATTCAAAAGAGAGTGAATCGGGGGTTATCGGGCGGATTTTTTCTGCAGTTGTAGTGCTAAAAATGGAGTTCAATATGTTCTTTTCGTGATATGACATGGAGGAGTGATTAGAGGGCTCGCAACAAGAAATTTTTTTAATTTGCAGTATTGAAGATGCATTCTAATTGTCTTTGATAATGGTAGGGGAGAAGAGGTTTGGAGCGCTCCCTCAAAAATTGTAGCTCTAAAAATGCTGTTTTAGACGCTTTTTGGTGATGTTAAGGAGAGGAGAGATTAAAAGGCCCATTCCTGGAAATTTTTCTAATTTATAGACTTAAAAACGCATTCTATACTATCTTCGGTAAGGTTAGCGGTTGAAGAAATTCTGAGGTCCACTCCCAAAACTTGTTTCAAATTACAAATGAAGGCAATTCATGAGTAGCTTTAGAGTACCAGCAATCTTTCGAAATTGAAGTTCCAAAAACGTAGTTCTAGAAGACCTTTAATGACGTTAGGGAGGGAGGAGTTTTCCTCGGAAACATTTTGAAACTCAAGCGCTTAAAACAAAATTCAGGCTGATCTTGAATGATGCTGACAAAAAAGAGAGGTGGGGGATCCTCCCCTGGAAACTTTTACATTTTTTTTTCCGCAGTTTGTAGATGATCTTTGGTAATCTTAACAAGAGGAGTGGTTTGGAAGGTCCCATATTAAAAAAGAATGAAGAATAATTATATAGACCAGCATATAAAGCCAGTTTTGTTACTATTTCTAAAACATATGATTGATCAGGGCCGGATTTAGACTTAACGGGGCCTTAAGCTATTTCAGGTATGATACGGCCCCTTTTGTAATCTGTACCACTTTATCGGTAGCGAAAGAGAAAAAAGCTAAAGTGTTTGTTTTTTTTAAATAAATGATTATTATTTTCCCCTGGGACACATCAAGTTATGCTCTCTTTTCTTTCTTTTTTTTTTGTGTGTTTGCCTGCCTTTTTGGATTTCCCTTAAAAAGGGGAATAACATCGAGAGAATGATGTAGGGCTCCCAATTTAGGGGTTCCGGAGGTTCCCCTAGAGAGAATTTTGAAAAAAAAAAGTAAAATTCTGCAGTTTGAGGCCATATAAAGGAAGATTGGAATCAAAAATATTCGGGGGAAAAATAGGCAAACAAAACTTTTTTTTAAATTATGTACTCCTTGCAAGTTGAGATAATACACCAGGGTTGGGTTTTTCCCGTCCAAAACTTTTTTCCACATCCCGCAGGGAAAAACTGGGAAAAAGTAAATACTGGGTAAAAGTGGTAAAAACCGGGAAAAACTTCCATATAACAATATGTAAGAAATATTTTGGCTTTTTGAATCTGATGTGTAAAATGCAAGCTAGAAATAAAGTTATTACAAAATTGCCTTGGGTTTAAAACTATTCTGTAGGAAAGAAGCAATAGATAATGTGTGTTTAATTTAAATAAAATTTTTATTACATTTTTAAATAGACCAGTTAAACAGATTTTTTTTTTTTTTTTAATTTTGGTCTGGTGTGATATTTACACAAAATGTTCTTTTGCATCACCACAATAACAGTTATCTCCAAATTCTTGGCCAATGGCCACTCAAATGGAATGTTTTAAAAATCAGTTGAAGACATTTTTTTCTGTACAGGCATTATAAACACTATTTCACCAGCATTACGGTGGTAGAATTTTAAGTAAAATTTCTGCAATTAGTGAAACATCTTAAGGGATGTCCGTCCTACATCATCAGAATCTCCTGAACATATTTTTCTAATTTTTCATTCATCCAAAACAACATTAGAAGTAGACTTGATTTTCAAAAATCCGCTAAACTAGTGTTTTGTTACATGATGCCGCAATCCAATGTGAAAGTAGAAGACTAAGAGCATGAATAACAGGATTATGATTTGTATTATGTGTATTGTGTAAATATTTATAAATAAATCTACTTCATTGCCCATTTTTGTAAATTTTCCTCTTTTTTTTTTTCAATTTTCAAGCTATTATTTACTTAGAACTCAATTTTGATATTTTTAAAGATTGTTTTGAATATATACTTATGTTTTTAAAAATCAATTTTTCCCACGTGGAAAAAATATAGTATTTCCCAGGACGGTAAATACCGGTTCTTACCGTGGTATTTACCGGGAGTGGGAAAAACCTTGCCAACCCTGTAATACACAATAAAAAAATTTTAGGTGTTGACACGTCGATGAGGCAGTTGACAGAGAGATAGAGCGAGAGAGGAGAAAGGATAATGAATTATTACTTGCTCTCATGGACTTTTGATACAGTTAGTGTTTAATCACCTCTGCAACCCATCGACGCAGTGCTTTTAAAAAGAAATAGGGTACAGACTTAGAAAATAGGTAGCAAGAGAGTTACATACTACCCATTTGAACAATTCATAATTTATACGCTTAGTAAGAAAAAAAATTGAAGCATACTTTGACGAACATACATTGAAGCACACACTGAATTTAACACATTTTGACACTCCTCCTTCCAATTTGTTAGAATTTTTAAAATTCGAGGCCTGTAGAGGTTGCAAAATTTCAAGCATTTGAAAATGAAATTGATTTTTTTCAAGTATTTTCATTTTTTTTAGGAACGACAACTCGTTACTGTTAAAGTATTGCTTATAACTTTTCGTTATAAGCAATAGCTTTCAATTAAAATGTAAATTTTGCCTGCAAATGATAGTATAAATAACAAATGTCTTAAAAACATTTTTACAAATTAAAAGCGGTGATGGATAATTAAAGTAACACTTTTAGAAATAAGTAAATTCTTTTACGAACCAGACTTACCCTTTAAAATCCTTTGTTTGAATCATCAAAATGAATTTCAATTTCATTATAACTTTAATAGGATTTTTAATTATAGCTAAAACGTGTTACAAATGACTCCACCATTCTTCAGTCCTGTTGTCTCGAAACTGGAGAAAAAATAAATAGCTTGCCAGTGCCTACAAGTTTCAACGCGCGAATCCCTTTTATTCACAAAGCCATAAAAAAGGAAGTGGGTGATGTGGCATAATCCTCAGTTACCCTAAAGCAAAAAGTACTGAAAAGAATTCCAGGAAACAATCCCGACCCTTCAGCCTTTGGCTTCACTTTCAGAAAAGTACCTCTCTCTGTGCATCTTCGAATGAAAAGAAGCTGTTTCTGTTCCGCAAAGTGCTTTTGCCGTCCCGTTCCAAATAGTGTCCCAGTGGGTCCCTGCACACAGGGTCATTCCACGTCAAATCAACCACAAAAATGGGATTTTAACACCCACCGTCTCGGAATTTGATAAAACTTGGTATACTTCATCCCTTTATGGTTACAAGCAACCCCCTAATTTTTTTTCTTTCAATATCAATTCGTTCTGATTTTATAGCCTTTTGAAATCTGGCGATTTTGCATTTTTTTTATCATTTTTGAGACACTCAAACTGAGAAGATGTTGTTTATTAAAAAAAATTGTTTCTTGGTAACTAATGCTATAATCTTTTTGAAAATTTTTGCACATAATGTAAAGACTTTGAACATGTTGATACAAAATATCTTAATAGTTTTAGTTTACATGAGAAATTTTTAAAAAATTAGGAAAGTGAAAATTTTAAATTTTTTTTGTCAAAAAAAGGTGCTGACATAATTCTGAATTTCAACAAGAGGGTCAGCTTTAAAAATCATAATTTTTTTAAAAAATGATCATGAATATGTGTTCTAACTTATCCAATGAAAAACATTAGGGACCTTGAGGGATTCTGCCCCCCCCCCCCCCCCCATTCTGAAAAAAAAGCAGGAAACATCATACAGACAATCTCTTCCATATTCTTAAAACAGAATTGTCAGCAATTACGACAAAAATTCAAATATACAGTGTGTTGAACATTGAACTCAAATGTAAAAAAAATCTAAGCTTCTTTCTCATTTGAAATAACTTAAAATATGGGATAGTTCTACCTCAAATCTACCGTAAAAATGGGATTTTAACACATACCATCTCGGATTTCGATGAAACTTGGTACACTTCCTTATTTTGTGGTAAAAAGCAGCCCCTTAGTTTTTTTTCTTGCAATCTCAATGTATTTTAATATTATATACTTATCAAATTTTTTGATTTTGCATTTTTTCTCATTTTTAAGACATTCAAACAGAACTGTTGTTTAATAGGAAAAAATTGTTTCTTAGCAACTAATAAATTTACCTTTTTGTAAATTTTCATAAAAAATGCTTAGATTTCGAATATTTTTATTAAAAATATTATAATAATCTTGGTTTATACTAAGAATTTTAAAAAAATTGAAAAAAGAAAAATTTTGATTTTTTTTTTTTTTTTTGGTGAAAAAAGCCATTGTCAAATTATTAACATCAGGGTCAGTTTTAAAAATCATGTTTAACAATGAAAAATGATCATGAGTATGTGTCCTAACTTCTCCTATGAAAAAGTTATGGGTCTTTTAGGGATTCTGCCCCCCCCCCCCCCTCAGAAAAAACGAAAGCATCATAGAGAAAAGCTCTTCTATGTCTTTGAAAACAAAGTTCCCAACAATTAATTTAAAAAAAATTAAATATAAAGTGTGTTTACAGGGTGGCGACAGATCAGGGAGATCAGGGAAAAGTCAGGGAACTTTATTAATCAGGGAAATATCAGGGAATTTTGAAAAAATAACAAAAAATCAGGGAAAATTGATTTTATGAAGAAAAAAAATTTTTTTTCTCTTTACCAAATTAAGTACTCTACGCATTTTCCGCCAATTATCTGTTGAAAAAAAAAGTAAAATTAATGAGGTGCGATTATACACTGCCGCATATTTGTGCATCTTTTTTCCTCAATGTCAAAGTATTGAATCTTACTTATTAACCACAGGATGAACTTCCTAAGATTGCTTCTGTGTCTGTTAGGCTGTTTATTTTACCTAGCTTGAAATTTCCTTTTACGCTTTCAATGCTACGTAAAATAAACAACCATACAGGCAAAGAGGAAGCCTTCATTAATGCCTTAGCTCCTTTGCCTTTATTCCGTTGTCTCGAAGTAATTATCGTATTGTAATCACGATTTCAAAAAGAAATCTTTGGTTTTTGAATTAATACTATAAAAGCTCAAAAGTTATTACTTCTTTTCGTTTTTAATTTAATTGCTAAAATTGAACTTTCAATAAAAAAAATCTTTGCTTTTGCCGTTATACTATTTGTTGTGACCACAGATTATATAGGTTTTCTTTTCTTCCTACCTCAGTGATTCTTTAATTTTATAACCAAGTTGTATTCTTTTATGTATTTTAAAATTATGCTTTTTTTTTTCTTTTTTTTCTTGCATTTCACAGTTATTTGTTACAAAAGTAATCTAAGATTTTTTTCGTTACATACTGAAATCATTTGAATAGAGTTAACTTGTGTACTTGTGTAAATATCTTTTTTTTTTTATTGTTAAAATGCTGTATTCATTCATTAAAACCTATGTTCTTGATTAGAGAAAAGCTCCCTATGAATGGATGTCAAATGGTTTCATCTGTTTTGCATAAATATGTCAATTAGTTATATAAGAATAACTACATTACTTCTATTTTTTCACTATTACTTGTTATTCTTGCAACAATTATTATACTGTGTGAAAACTTAGTTCAAAATAATTTCAATTACTTTTTAGTTCTATCATAAATACACATGTTTTTAAGAGTAATTTTAATAGTTTCTTAAAATTCTTATGTTAAGTGGTTTCTGGAAATATTTTTTTTTTAATTTTTCTATAATCTTTCCATGTTGAAAAATTTAGTATACTGTTTTGTAGGTCCCCCCCCCCCCCCCCCCAAATTGACTTGATATGTTTTTTTTAACCATTTTATTAAAAAAAGTAGCATCTTTTTAAAATATATCTTTAGTTCAACAACTTTATACAACTTAAAACTTTTAAAATACTGCATTTTATACAAACATACAATGGATTTCAAGTAGAGCAAAGAAAGAAAACCATTATCATTGGTAACGTAAATCAGAGAAATTTGGTGAACTTAATCAGGGAAAAGTCAGGGAACTTTTTTTCACAGTTCCTGTCACCACCCTGGTTTAATATTGAAGTCAGACATATAAATTTAGTATTCAAGCTTTTTTTTAAATTTGAAATAATTAAAAATTGTTTAAAATATAGACATTCTGAAAATAAGATATCATGAAATTTAAAAGCTACAGACAACAATATCTGCATACAGATTACTGCATTTTAGTTAAGACAAAGGAAAACAAAAATTAAGTCTTAACACCAATTCATAATCATGCAGTTTCTAGCACTTTCAGGATCCCATCCCCTCCCACCGCCACCCTTATGTTTGAGAAAAATTGCTATAGTGGAATTGTTTTTCATTTTAGTGTTACTGATGTACAGCAACAAATTCATCCTTTTCATTTCTTGAGAAATTACAGTTAACACCCCTTAAAAGTTAATAGCCTGATTGCTTACTAATAATACGTTCTAAATAAAGTAAATTACCTTCCCCCCTCCCTTAATAGCAAATGAGGAAATAAATTGCATCTCTCATATTCAATGGATTTTTATATATTTTTTAATGTGAATGAGAAACCAAATTAGTATTTGCAAGGGAAAAAAACAATATTTGTCCGGATCCCCCTCCCCCAACATAACTTGCATCTTTTCCTCAACTGCTTTTGGGGGTGTACACTAGTGCAATGCAATTAAGTGCAATAAATAGAATGTAGAAAAGAAATTGGTATAAAATGTGCTAATTCAAACTACAGCGGAACCTCCATAACTCGACAAACCAAGGAAACATGAAAAAATTTCGACTTAAGTGGATGTCAACTTACTGGGGTTCCAAAATTTTAATTCCTTAAGAGTTTCTGTGAGTATCACTTACTTACTGATGCTTAATATTCACATTATGAAAACTAATTTTAGTAAAGAAATTTTCTATTCTTTTCGTTTTCTTTCTTTGAAAAGTATATAGTAAAATCAATAATATATTTGAATATATTGTGAAGAATAAATACGTAATTGTTGAAAAGAGATAAAAGTTCTTGTTAGTCATGTCTGTTAAAGATAAAAAGTCCTGCTCACACTTGTTTATAATACAGGTATAATGGTGCCTTCTTTCTCTACAGTTTGGTACATTTTATGCTATCCTTTTAGAATTGCACTAATAGCACAGAGTGGTTGCTTACTCCCCTGGATAAAAGATAGAATTCTCTAAAAGAGATTTCCTAAAACTCTGAGAAAAAGTTTTAATATGAAAAAATGTTGGTAGCAAAAATTGAACTAGAATAGCAATTGGGTGCAGACTGATAGGGGGTTCTCGCAAATGTGTGTCAAGTTAGATAGATTTTCAGCCATTGAATTTGCACTGGGCCAACCCTAAGAAAAATAAATGTCCAGTTACAGGGGTTATCAGTGTGTCCAGTTACTGAAGTTTCACTGTATTTAAACAGGAATATTTAGAGTGGAATGTTTATAAATCATTTGTATAAAATAAAAAGTGACTTTAAACAACATACCGCCATTCAGGGGCGAATACAGAAAAATCTTTTGGAGAAGGCATGGGAAATTGAACTTTTCTAGGGTAATCTGATGAGCGGAAAACAAACCCATGTTTCAGTTTGATATTAGATTAATGAAAGAAGTTAAAAGCTCTGCGAACTAGAAGTGTCTAGCTTCGAATTTGTCTTTTAGTCCGTTCTTTGCCCAGTTGGTTAGAGAAATCATTGCTGGACAGATGTCAAATTTTTACTTGTATTTGGCCTAGATCTGATTACACACAACACAACAAATAGAATGACATACGTTTTTTCTAATCTTCGTAGTAGGAAAACAGACGTAATTTAGAAGGAATTTAAGAACTATGAGCTGGTATTTATAGGATTTGTAATACTTTGTATTAATTGCTTAGTTATAAATTAGAATTAGATGATTTTTTTTTAATTTCTATGTTGTCTTAATGCATACTAAACAATAATTTTTAGTATGCATAAATTGTAGGAAAATTTCGAATTTCGCAATAACCTGTTTTTATTGTTTATTATTAATTTATTTAATTAACTACTTTCAATTCAAAAAAATCTTGAGTATTAAAATGTTTGAATTTGGGTTCAAACACCAATGTATGTCATTATTCAAATTTTCTTTGATGCTATTAGTAATTAGCTAAGATTGTAAGATTGTGATCGATTTTTTTTTCTTTTATCAAAATAAGGGGGGCAAGGGGGCAGAATCCCTCAAAGTCCCCTAAAGATTTTCATTTTATATGTTAGCACACATGTTACTGATCATTTAAAAAAATATATAAATTGTTTTCATTTAGACCCTCATTCCAAAAAATTAAAATTTTGAAAATCATTTTTTTATTAAATTTTTTCAAATTTTTAGTTTGTTAATTTTTTTAATTGCTGAATATAAATTTAGATTTTTGATATATTTTTTTCTAAAATGCTTGAAGTCTTAATGTGAAATAATGTGAAAATTTTCAAAAACTTTTTATCTTTAGTTGTTGAGAAATAATTTTTTTTGCAAACAGCTGCAGTTCATTCTGAGAGAACTGTGAATGACAACTAACGCAAAATCTCAAAACTTTGAAGGGTCATAAAATAAAAACTATTTTTAATAGATAAGAAATACTTTAGGAGGTTACTTAGGACTATGAACCATAGAAGTATACAAAGTTTCATTGAAATCTGAGATGGTGGGTGTTGGGGTGTGGTTAAACTGACATGGAATGACCCCACAGATAGCTGCGAAATGGTTATCGGCTATCATCAATGAAAGGGCTAATGAGGTAGGGTGCTAATCGATTGCTTATTCTGGCGCCGAGTGCGTGGTGGCTCGGCCCACGGGCAGAGCTTTTCCACAAGGGAAGAAAAAGAAGGCTTTTGTCATGTATCAGTCGACGTTTTTTTAAAAAAGAAGACAAGGGTCTTCATAAGGTTTTTACAAAGATTTGAAATCGGTTTACAAAAATGAATGAATCAATTTTAGATTTTCTAATGTCGCCCAGTGGTTTGATTTCGCATCTTCTAGGCGACAGATTTTTTCACTAGGCGACATTGGTGTCGCATAGTCCCTATGTTAAAAAAAGCTCTGTCAAGGATCCAGCAAAGATTCATGAAACTTTCATCAATTGTATATATTTTTTAATTTGGTCCACTATGTAATAATTGGGATGGTTTTAAAATTTAACTGGAGATATAAGTTTTGGGAAATGTGGTCAATTTGTTTTGTAAAACTGTGATATTAGGTATAAAACTGAGGATCGACAAGTAAAATTCAGGCATTTTCTTCTTGAGCACATGATAATTTTAATCCCAAGCATTTTAGATGACGTGTATAAACTAGAAAATGACAACCAGTAGCTGCCTGTTTAAATCTGTATGTCACTTCTTTTCCTTAAGAGTCTCGTCCTTTAGATTAATACAAATGTTACTAGGGGGCTATCGCCCCCTGCTCGCTATCGCTCGCCAACCCCCGGAACTGCTTACGCAGTTCCCTGTGGATCGCTTCGCGATCCATGCTCGCTTCGCTCGCTCGCTGTATGCCAATACATTAGCCTAGCTAAAATTTTCCGTAAAAATTAAAGTTGGTAATTGCATTTAGGTCACCATCCATTTAACCAATATGAAAATTACGTTCATAATGTTAATTTGTCTGCTTTAGCCAGATTTTCGACAGTTTAACTTTGCTGTATGTAAGATGACTGCCTTGGCAATGTGCACAACTTTACCATTATAGATACAAAAGTGTCTGTCATTGCTTTGGAGAGATTGCACTTCTACCTGTTGGTCCGCGGAAGGTATTTTATTTCCCTTCTACCACCCATTGGAAAACCAATGAAGGCATTCCCCTATCCGCCACCTGGGGACGCGCCCTCTAGGGGTTACAGGCTCCCCCAAGGGATGTATTTACATTATTTACACTCTTATATATTTACATATTTACACTCTTATATATTCTAATCTGAGAAAACTTCCTCATATACACAATTAAAAATGTCCCGTTTGGGAGCCACAACTGACACTGCTTCAAAAGATCTTGTTCTTGATAATGCCACATAGAGCTGGCCATGACTAAAAACAGGCTCAGAGAGCACCAAACATATTTTCTCGGTATAACTTTGATATACACCCCCAAAAATTACGCGCCAAATCTGGCATTTCCTACGGACTTTTTAGGGTTGCTGTTTCTTATTTTGGTGTTGCCAATTTAGTTTTTTTCAGCTTTTAGGTTTTTGCTGTTGCCAAATTTAGTATTTTCTTGTATTTTGTACAATTTTTTGAGTTTTTTTTAAAAGTTTTGTGATAACAATTTTTGTGGCAACAAAGTTTTATGTCAACAAAAACAAAAAAAGTCGCCAAATTTCCGATTTGGGGGGGTATATCAAAGTAGTTCCTTGTCCTCAAACGTTTGTCCTTCTTGTTGTTATTCTGAATCCTTGCCACGTCACGAACAAAAAATGGTTTAACTAAAAACGCGAAAACTCGCCAAGGCTACTTTGCTTGCACAATACTAAAACTACTATAACCCTAAACAAATTTGGCGAAACCTTTCAGCTGAGAATAAAAGGAATAAAGTAAATTCTTTCTCGGTTATTCATTTTGAACTGAACTGTCGTACTGAAGCAGAGAATAGACGACGCTCAAAGCGCCTACGCGTTCAAAACAACATTGCCGATGAACATGATTGTGGAGCAATGTGTGAAGAATGCGAATTTTGTGGTGCTCTTTATTGGCAGAAAGAGCGTAATACTGCAAATAAATATACTAAATGTTGCCATGACGGAAAGGTGCGGTTACCGGCATTGTGTGACGCACCTGATCTGTTGAAGGAACTGCTGACTGAAAATACCCCAGCCGCTAAAAATTATCGGCAGCGAATCAGAGAATACAACTCTGGAAATGGCTCGTCTTAAATTGGATTCAAGAACGGTTTCCTGCCTTCTTTGAGCTTTTCTTTGCTGATTAAGGTTGAAATGGGCCACAGCCCGACTCAAACTCATCTCAAAAAAAAAAAAAAAGTTCGTTGAGTATTCTGTGATTCAAGATTTCAAAACAACGTAGAAGTTTGTTTACATGATTTATCGGCGAAGTGTTGCCAACAGAGGTTTAGAAATTCACCCCTTCATTTGCCGGCACGTAAGAGAATTATATATATAGACAAGCATCTGCAGTTAGACAGTTCTTTCTGATCAAACTAAATCAAGGACAATGAGTTTTATTTTTTTCATTGATGAAATGGAATTAAATTTTTTAGTTTACTTAAACAATTATCATTTTGTAATTACTTGAATTAATAAAGATGCTTTTTAATTTTTGACAGTTTTTGCCGGTTATAACCAGTTTCTGCCGGCAGAAAGCCAACTCTGAAACCGATGCATTTATACTGCTCCGATGTGCAGACAGCGGTCCAAGGTTACTGCAGTTTTAATCTCTAATTTCTTCTCACTAATGTTAATTATCAGTGTGTCAATCCAATCTGGTTTAACAATGAAGGTGCGAAAAGTTAGACCTTAATTTCTTCTAAAACATGTAGGAATTGCCCATGTGTTCTTAGTTATAGACGAAAGATACGTTGATGAACTAGTAAGTTTATCGTATAGTCACTTGCCAGAAAAAAAAAAGGAAAATTTAAAGAGCAAAGTAGCAAAAGCTATTACGTAGCACAGATGTCACACGGGTTGGTATCTCCTAGTGTCAGCGACCGCCTTCAACCCCAAAATAGAAAAATTTTATTAATGTTTTATGTAAATATGCTATTTATATAATTTTCAAAAACAACTCAGTTCTTTTTTTTTGTGGCATAACAAAGATTTGAAAGACAAATATAAACTGCGAATCCATTTTATGCAAAATTTATCCTAAATGATATATGTACCTTCCCCCTCCCCCCAGTAGCAGAAACTTTCTAGCCAGTCTGCGACACTATTTTGGGCAGTTGAAAATAATCTGCAGCAATATTATCAGTTTTTTTTTAAGTTTTCATAAAATACATAAGTAAAGGTCCAGACTCGGTAGTTTTCCATCTGGCCAGTGGCCGCTAGACCTGAAAAACTTAGTACTGTTGCCGAGTTTTAAAGTACAAAAATAGAGGGGAGGGGGGCAGTTTTCATTACTTTCACAAAAATAAATAGAACTCTTCGCATTATGAAAATCAATTATTCAATACATATTTATTTAAATATGGAAAATTTAGGTAATAAAATAATAGATTAAAAACTAAAAAAACACAATTTCATAGCAAAATGAACTAAAAAGTGAAAAAATAATCTTTGGATGATAGTAGTTGACCAATCACTTAATTTTAATGTAATACAAAGAAGCGTGGGGGGCTGTTTGTTTACATTTTTGCTTGGACAACAAATGGAAGAAATTCAAGACAACTGATAAGCCCCCCCCCCCCCACCACGCTTTTTTGTATAACATTAAAATTAAGTGATTGGTCAACTACTATCATCCAAAGATTATTTTTTCACTTTTTAGTTCATTTTGCTACGAAAGCGTGTTTTTTTAGTTTTTAAACTATTATTTTATTTTTATGTTTTTTAGCCTTATGTTGGAGAATTATCAGCTAAAGTTTTTTTTTTTTTTTTTGTGCAGTATATGAAAATTTGAATCAGATTTGGACTTAATTGACGAAATTATTTATAAAACGAGTGCAAGGTAATATCTTGAAGTTAAGACAAGGGCACCCCGATGGGAAGCTACTGTAAGTCATCGATGTATGTTTGCGGAAATCATATTTATATTACTTTGAAAATTTGAGATGCATTTGAATAAATATTTGTTTTGTTCAACAATGGTCTGATCCGCAATGAATTTGAAATTGAAGGCTCACCTAAATTTTGGCATGAAATTAGTTAAAAACTATTATATTTCATGTTCTAATTACCTCGGAACATTGGAACAAATTTTCTCTGATGCAGAAAAATTAAAGGTTTTTGTAGATATTTTTAAATAATTTTTGCGAGCATTTTTTAATGTATTTTTTTAAAATTTTTCCTTTTTATGCCAAAATATTGATTAAAGTTTGAGGAAACTAACAATTAAGAGTTAATTAATTACTTTGATTATAGAATATTGCATTGTCATTGGGTCTGAGGTCGAGTGCCAAATTTCAAAAGAATCCGATCGCAGGAAGCGGGCGAAATTTTGAGCTGCAAGATTCCGTTACAAGATGCATACATACATACATACAGGTGAAGCTAATAAAAGCGTGTTAAAAATAGGTTTTTGAATTTTTTTTCAAAAAATGAATAAATAAATTTGTAAATTAGAAAATGGCAGGAAACTACCTTTTAGATGAATGTTTTAGTTTATAGGAAAGCTTCTAAAGCAAATACAGTTGTGCAGGTAATAATTCTAATTTTTCATGAAAATCATTAAAAAAGAAACATGATTTATTGTGAATTTTATGTAATCTTCAATAGTTTGTATTGAGGTAAATATCAAATTCCGTTTTTGGATTAGGCAAGTAATAGTCTCGTCTATTTCCATCTTGCGAATGACCAAACATGGCGTCTACGCGAAGAATGCATGATTCTAAATAGTTTTTTGAATTTCTTTGCTAATAATAAATCTGAAAGTCTCTCTGTCTGTCAGGATCTCTGTGACCGCCCATAGCACCTAGACCGTTCGGCCGATTTTCATGAAATTTGACACGAAGTTAGTTTGTAGCATGGGTGTGTGCACCTCGAAGCGATTTTTCGAAAATTCGATGTGGTTCTTTTTCTATTCCAATTACGAAATTATCATAACGTGGAAACGTAACATGGGCACAAGCCAATTGGCGAGATACGAAATTATCATAAAAAGGAACCGTTACATGGGTACAAGCCAATTGGTGAGAAAATTCACCATAATTTTTGTAAATGTACAGGCGAACCAAAAGACGTTTTAATTTTTCTTTTACGGGCAAAGCCGTGCGGATACCACTAGTGTTACATAAAAGTAGAAATAAATTGAAAATCCTTAAAAAACTAAAATTTAGATGAAATAGTCGGTTTTTAGCACATTAGCCTCTAAAGCAATGGAGATAAGATACTATTCTAAACATAAAATTTTGCAATTTTCAAGACAATAATTAAGAATTATCTGAAAAAAAATGGCACATTTTGCATAATTTTCAACAGTTTGTATTGCAATAAACATCTCATCCCGATCATGAAAACGTAGGCACTTGAAGTGTCTTGCTTACCAACATCTTGGGAATGTCCAGACATGGCGACTACACCGCAAAAAAAAATAATTTAAAAAAAAAGATCCTCATGAGATTACACTTTAAAGTGCTTAGCTCTTGTGCGTCCAAAGCAATGAGGATAAGGTGAAATTTTAAACATAAAACTTTTCATTTCTCAAGAAAATTACTTAAAAAAATATAAATAAACGATTTGCTGCACATTTTAAGTTATTTTTATTTATTTTCAGTCAAATAAAACATCCAATTCTGCTTCGTTTTTTAAAAATTTAGGCACTTAAGCATCTTACCTACTTCGATCTTGTGAATTACCAAATATGGCGACTATCTTTTTAGCTGAAAACATCCATCGCCTTTCCAGTCAAAAAACGATCGCCTTGGTAAACGATGTTTGCCAAGTTGTATTTTTTTTTCTTTCCTTTTTGTTCTTTTGTAAAATTGTCTGCAGGCCGCTGAAAAATCTGCGACGTACGTCTCGCAGTTTCTGCTACCGGGATCCATACGATCTATGCATTTCTACCTCTGATGGTAATTACCAATCTTTTTCTATGTACATAAATATTAATTCGAAAAAAATATTTTTTGTCCACTCAGTATCTATATACAGTGGCTCCCAAAAGTGTTCGTACACTTTGAAATTTTTTAGTAAAACCAAAATAACTCAAAACTGAATTCGAATATAAAGTCCAATATTTTTTCACATCATTCCTATGTCATTCTAAATATAACCCATTGGTTTTTTTTTCAAAATATTGACGTATCTTCTTTTTGAAATGGATCAGAAAACGAAGAGACAAGAGAAATAACGCGCCACAAAAGTCATCGTACACTCAAATATTTTCGAATAAATTCATGATTAAAATTATCATATGCCGTTTTATTAATATTTTTGCATTGTGTAGACCCTTATAAGTCATTTGGCTTTAATTTTTTGTTTATTTATTCCTTAATATATTGCTTATTACGGTAAAATGGCTGGTATTTGTAAAAAACCGCATACGCCATTCAAAATTTGATTTTTTTCCCTACAGTAGTGTTAAATTGGTTTGAAATGTCTCTAAATTATTTAATTTATTTGTTTGTATAGTAAAGTGCTTGATAAAATGCTTTAAAGAAAGGAATCGAACCGAAAACAAGGGAAGAAAAGGTCAACCGGCAAAGTTGACAAAACGTGATCGTAGATTTCAAGTTAAAAATTTATGAAAAATACACATTTGAGTACTGTAAAAGTTTCTGCAGAGTTAAATGAAACATTTTACATTTAATTTTCACCTAAAATTGTTCGCCAAGTTCTTTGATTAGTTGGATTAAATACGACCTCTTCCCGCAGAAATTTTCTTGGTCGTGCGAAAAACAGAAAGCTTACGCTTTTCGTCCCAAAATCAATGATAAATAAGCTAAAAACAGTTTAGAATCATGTCTTACTTACAGATAAAAATTAATTCAACATTTTTGGTTAAATTGTTGTATAACTGTAAGTAGAAGAAAAAATTAGGAACTTAATCTTAAGAACTTAGTTGGATCAGTTAATCGGGACGGTGAAGGTGTTTTAGTGTGAGGGTGCATATCAGAATCAGGACTTGGTAGTTTGTAATTTTTTGATGAAATAATGAATCATGCTGTTTCTTTAAATATTTTAAAAACCAATTTTCAACTCTTAGCCGAAAATTTGGTTATTGGAAACAACTTTGTTTTTTATCAAGATAACGATAAGAAGCACACGGTTTTCAACGTTTGCGTCTAGTGCCTCGAAAATTGTCCTAAAGTTTAGAAAATACCCCATCAATCTCCAGATTGTAACTTAATGTAACGTATTTAGAGATATCTGGAGGCTAGATTACGAAAATAGGGCTTTAAAACGAAAATAGAGCTAGAAATAGTAATACTCGAAGTGTGGTAGAACACTTACTCAGAAATTACGCTAAAAAAATAAAGAAAAAGAATGAAATCTATTTCCGGACGTTTAGAAGGTGTTATGAATACTGTATGATATTCTACTAATTAATAACTTAATCAAAAGTTAGATTATTCAATAATATATAGACATTTTATAAAGTGTACGAAGACTTTTGTGAGATAAAATTTCCGGCACCTTTCGGTTTTTTATTTTTAAAAAAATAAGTTTTAATATTTTTAAAAAACTTTTCATGCAATTTTGTTAAACATTCATCATAGATTTTATAATTAAATTCCTATCCAGAAATATTGATTCTAACCAATGATTTGGGGCCTATTTCGTTGAAAGTCGTAGGTGTACGAAGACTTTTGGGAGCCACTGTATCTCTATCTAACTAACCCAACCACTAATCATTAGCTATTTATTTCATTCAAAATAGCACGCAAAAAAGGGGGGGGGGGTGCTCTAGGTTCCCCATAGTGTGCAAAAAATAGTGCAGTTGACCAAAAATAAATAATAACAAAACGTCCAGAAAAAAAAAGTTGGAAGAATAAAGAAATGAAATCTTGAACGTAAAAAACAGTAAAGAAAAAGCAAACGATTTCAGTTAGGTCACGTGATGAGGTAATTTCGGAACTCTGCCAGCAAAGCGTGCAGCTTGCGTCGTGTTCTTCATTAAAAATATTGTAAAACAAAAAATATTGCGTATTTTTGAAAACTTTTCTTTTCTGAAGGGGGTGAAATGTTCTCACTATCACATATTTAAATTTTGAAAAGAAGGCTTTTATAGATTTTGCAGAATGAGTTTCGGAAAACACTAAACCCAGAAAAAATTGCAAAATCAAGGTTTTTTTTTTCAAAAATTTATTAAAAAAATTGCTCTATTTTCTATTTTTTTTGTTCATATTTAAAATTCAATTTTCTACACTATAGTACAAAAAATGTTTTGTTTGGCGCAATTGTTTCAGGGTCTGTGAGGTAAAAAATACTAAAGTGCAAAAAAACACATAAAACATTAAATAACTTTTTCTAATTGAAATATCAAAAATCAAAGCCCGAGGTGCACATCTTCGGCTAAAATTGCACCTACCAAATTTCATCTTTCTAGGCCTTAATGTTTTCCCGGGAAACGTGCCACACACACAATCTTATTTTAATACAGTGGAATTCCGTTACAACGAATACCAATACAACGAAATTTCCGTTTCAACGAACCACATTTTCAGTCCCTATATAGCTGCCATTACATTATTTGAAGTTCATTACAACGAAATTCTCGTTACAACGAACAAAATTTGCAGTCCCTTGGAGTTCGTTGTAACGGGATTTCACTGTATATGTACTATCCGCCTGCGGCGACTAGCTGGTTCGCCTTCTTACGCCATTCGCCTTTCTATGCAAGCAGCCACCTACGGCGGCTGTTTGGCTAACTTGTCATTTACCTTTTCACTTAGCGTTTGCTGCCTTCGGCGGCTGTTAAAATAAATTTGGCAGCAGTGCATGAATCAATCCATCTTTTTTTTTTTTTTTTTTTTTTTTTTTTTTTTTTTTTTTTTTTTTTTTTTTTTTTTTTTTTTTTTTGTGCCATTCACATTTTTACGCGAAGATTGCCGCCTTCTGCTACTATCTACCTTTACGATCTATCTCTAAATTCTTTTTATCCATATCTATTTATTTTAACCTCCCCGCCCATTTCCTAATAAAAACAAAGATCACTCAAAAAACCACTTCTTTTAATTAAGTAAAGCAAAAGAAAAGTTATCTCAAATTCTCCGTAGTGTGCAAAAAGTAGCGTTTGACAAAAGAAAAAAAACTCGCTGTTTTTATTGAGTTAAATGCGCACAACTATGAAATGTAACGTAATATAGCTGCAGCACAACGTCCTAGAGTTGCTCTGAGGCGACGATATGTCGAAAAATCTCCATATATCGAAAGGTTTTTAATGATATTCGGAGATTTTTTTTTTTTCCACTTCAGACTGTTTGCCTCAAGAAAAATGAAGGTTAGGTGCGAAAATTAAGTTTGCTACGGGTTGCTACGAACCTCACAGGGAAGCTGGGATTGAGGGGTGTGTAGATAGGTTATCGTTCTGTTTGAGTTCCCTCATAGTCGGGGGGGCTACGGGGGAAGAAACTGCAAATTGTGATAAAATTATGAAACTTGGTATGCTTGTAGACATTGTATAAATAAAAAATTTAGGAAGGGGAGGCATTCCAAAATCCCCCCAACCCCCCCCCCCCCTGACAGCGATTTTTGGTCCAAAACCAAAAACGGCGATTCTTTTTAAATTTTCATTATTAATTCTTTTTAAATCATTGGTTGTGTCATTCCATGGATGTTTATTACATTTTTACTATTTAAAACTCCACAAAATGTCTAATTTCAGAAATAACTTCACAAAAAGTGGTTTTAAAAAAAAAAATCGATATTTTTAAACAGTGAGTTCCCTGAAGTGAATTGTTTCCCCCCATAACAGAATTACTGGTTTCTGAATTTGAAGATACATTACATTAGTGTTATATCAAAGCAGGGTTCCAGTTATCCGAACTCTAATTGTCCGAACTGTCCAATTATCCGGTCATGATGCCCCTCGTTTTAAATGACTGAGCAGGCATAATTCAAACTAAAAATAGAATAAGGACTTGAAGAAAAAGGGAGAAACTAATTTCAAGACAACATAATTCTAATAGAAATAAATTTAAAGTTGAATTTTAAATTTCTGTTCATTATTATTACTATTGTTGCTGTTGTTAGTTCTCCGTCACCCAATTGATCCTCATTAAGCTTTTCCCCATATCATATTTAAAAAAAAAACATATACATAAACAAATTCAAGTTTTGGAGCACCGTATTAAAGCTGGTGCTTTTAAAATTAAAGTTTATTAGATCATAGATTTCAACCAACTTTAGTATCTTTACTGAAACTTTAAAGGAGTTGATTTTGTGTGTGTGGTTTTTTGTCTTTTTAATTTTATTGCTATACGATATACATATACTTTGGTAACTATGCTGGATGGTTACCAGTTTTTATTCAAAATCTCTTTCTTTAACCCACAAACCTTCCAGACGTACACAAAGCCTTTGAAAAAGGAACGTTTGTCGTAAAAAAGACAATGAACGTGTTTTCTGTGATTGAATCGGACCATGCTTAGCAAAACAATGCGGTATTCAGGGGTCTGGCCAGAGGATATTTGGGTCCGTTAACGGACCCTTCACAAAAATCCGATCAACCAAAACGGACCTTTCACAAAATCCCTATCAAACAAAACGGACCTTTCACAAAATCCCGATCAACCAAAACGGACCCTTTACAAAATTCTGATAAACAAGATCGGATCTTTCACAAATTGTTTTTTGAAGGAGCAAATCTGAAAGCAAAGTAACGCATATTAAACCGATAATTTTTGGAACTTTTCTTAAAGTCAAATTAGAGGGATCAGCTTATACAAAATCTGCTAATTTTGCGAAGAAAAAAAAATCGGCACTCTTGTGATGCTCCTGCAAGCGATAAATTGCTACTTCCAAATAAATATAATGCTTGTTGTTTGCTTCTTGGAAAGAAATTAATAGATGGAAATAAGTTTGGTTTCAAATAATTTTGTTTGTTTTATCACAGCTAATTAGCAGCGATGTTGTTGTAAACTTTTCTGAAAAGGCGTTTGGTAAGAACTTTTCTCCCCGCTGATTTAATAAACAATAATAATATATATCTGCGAAATGAACTTAGAACTGCAAAGGGATAGTAAGGGTGGGGAAAAAAAAATATGATCGCTTCAGATAGGGTTCCCAACTTTAAAATTATCGCCATTTAGCGCCAAGATAGGGTTACCAACCATAGACTAATAATAAGAGTAGACCGAGCTATGGCAACCCTTTTGCTGCTCATAAACCAAACCATGTGACTGGTGGATATCCTAGCAACAGCGGGCGTTAATCTTAGCAGACGATCAACGCCAGCGCGAAATAAAATAAATAGAATTTATGGAACACGGAAGAATGATCTTTTATGGAGTCCTATTTGTAAATTTGTTATTCTAAGTTGTAAATATTTTGTTAATATAGTGAGTTTTTCGTTTAGATAGTATTGTGCATTTTCTTTAGTCAATTTCAATAACTCTCTAAGCAATAAAAGATGCAAGCGACCAAGAAGAATCAGCAAACGGTAAGATTTTTACCTACAGTTTCAATTTAAGATACCGATTAGTACATTTTTGCGTTAACGCAAAACGTTTACGCCATTTCGTTCACGCGAACGCTGACAGCTTCAAATGAAATAAAAGGTACCGAAAACTGATCAAAAACTATTACTAATGTCAAAATAATGCATAACTAAAAGAAAAACAGTTCAATCTCTGCACCTGAAAGTTTTTTTTAATGAAAACACATTGTCGTAAAATACATGTCGAGTGCTAAACTGTAGATAATGCTGCCATCTAGCAACCATGCTGCCAAAGTCTTCGCCAAGCCCTTCCACTAGTCACATGATACATCTATGAACCAATTTTCTTCATCAGCAAGAATGAGAAAGCTCGGTCTACTCTTATTATTAGTCTATGTTACCAACTTTAAAATTATTGCCATTAGCGTCTGGCGTTAAACCTTTATAATGACTTGATTAGAAAATATTCTCATCATTTTACCAGCTTGTCAATATTTGCGTTTCTATGGTGCGGTGCGATGTTCAACTGTTATTTTGGGAGAAAAATTATATGGGTTTGATTTTTCGATGCTAACAAGGATGATTAACTTTAAATAAACTGTTTTACTTGCCTTTTTTACTTTCTTCTATATCTAATATATAAAAGAAAGTATTGGATTCGTGCAAATTTTCGAATTTCGAATTTTGACGGATTCGAACGTTTTGAGGTGTGCTGAGTCCATTTCGACTATTTTTGGAAAATGTCTGTCTGTGTGTGTGTGTGTGTGTGTGTGTGTGTGTGTATGTATGTGTTTCACGTCTGTGTGTGACCAATTTTTTGTGGCCGCTCTACAGCAAAAACTACCGCATGAAATCGAACGAAATTTGATACACATATGTGCCCAACCCAGCCGTAGGTGGGGTCTGGTCTTTGGGGGACCGGGCCCGTCCCTATGCCGGTCCCAAGCCCGGGTAAATGGGGAGGGTTTTACGATGGTGTAGCATCCACGTATGTAAAACGACCACTCTTTACTTGCGTGTGAGCAGATTTGTATCTGCCCAATGGCTATCGAGTGGAACAGTGAGTAGGCAATGGGCACCACCGGAGTCAGGTCCGTACCTGGGTCCACGGTGTCTAGAGTCGTAAGTGGTTTAGATCTCGTTCCCTTATGGGTAAGGGGGCCCCGGCCGAAAGGTCCGTTCTCTGGAAGCCCTAGATGGCATAGCAGAGCGGGGTTCCCTGTTCCGTTCCGTACACATATGTGCCCCTATGTGAACTTGTGCCCATTGGTTTTTGGCGCGAATTCCTCTAAGGGGGGTGGAGCAATGGGACGTTTTTTGAGTTACGCGTGCTTTCTATTCCTCAGGAAGTAACTAGCGGAATCAAATAAAATTTGGTCCGTATGTTGCCATTAACAGGAGCAGGTGCTGATTCAATTTTGGTGTCAATAACTCAAACGGGGGTTGAGCTATAGAACGTTTTTTGTCGTCCATTGTGACTGCTGTATCTCAAGAAATAATGAACGGAATGAAAGAAAAATTTATCGGCAAGTAGCCCTTAGTGGTTATAAAAGCTGATTTCATTTTGGTGTCAACAGCTAAAAAGGGGGTAGCGCAATCGCCCGTTCTTTTTTTCCATTGTGAGTGCCCTATCTCAAGAAGTATTGCTACGTTCTGGTTGAAATTTGGAATATATGTGAATCCATATGTAAACAGGCTTTGGTTCAATTTTGACGCCAATCGCTCCAAGAGGTGTTGATTTTTTTTTTTTTTTTTTTTTTTTTGCGAACAAAAATAGCTTTATTAATGCAACAATAAGAAAGATAAATCGTAATAGATTGTCGTCTTTGTATTTCTCTTGATTTTAATTGTATGGAAATGATCGGAAATATTTTCTCAATGATTTAAAATTTTTAACTGTTGCCATCTTATGTTTGTTAATAAATAAAATATTTGTAATTAATTCAAGTAAGGCTTTTAAAGTAACTTTCAATTTTCGCTCTTTGTTTTTACAATAATTCAGACATTGGGATGGTCGTCAAGTTTTTGCATGTGCAATTTTGTTTTTGTTAGGAATATTGCTTACTCGTCAAGCATGGGGAGGGATCAGAAAAAGGAAAAATATAGAAGAAAGTTTCGTGATGGCCACAACATACTAGTTTTCGTTAGGTGTCTACATTTTTAAAAATACAATCTTTTGACATCCGATATAAGAATCATATTTTGTTCTTTTTTCAAGCTAACTTCGTTTTATTAGGATGCAAATAAATGAAAAGTCTATTTTTGTTAGAACACGCACTTCAAGTTTTTAAAGCAAAATTCCATTTTCTTTTATGAGTCAAAAATTAAAATGCTGAATAGATGGTTTATTTTATTTTTTGGATCAACTGTGTCCACAGATATTAATGATATGTTTATCATAGGACTCTAAAATGCAATTTAAAAATAATTTTATCAAAAATATTTCTCTTACAAGCCGTTTTTATACCTTTGATGTCTTCACTTTGAGAATTGCGATCTCTTTGCATCCGCTATGGGATTCCGATTTTTTGAATTTTTGATGTTTAGTACGCTTTGTTAAGAAGTAAACAAATAAAATCTCTTTTTATTTTTGTTAAAATCACGGAATTTATAAGTTTTAAACGAAATTCTGTGCTTTTTTAAGAGTGTCTTAGGTCAAAAAGTTAAATGCTGAACCCCCCCCCCCCCTCGTCTGAATTTTATTTATTTATTTATTTATTTTTTTGTTACAATTATTTTAAATGCTGTACAGAAATATTTCTAGTATAATTTAACATAATGTAGAATGGTAGATAAATATTGCTACTTGAGTTAGCGATGCCGCCCCCCCCCCCCCCGCTAAATACTAGAAAAACACCCCAGAATGATATTCTCAACGTAGAAGAGGAAAACACTCTACTTTAAGTTTAAATGATGTAGTTTGTGCCTGCTCTAAATTCTAAAATTTCGATTTAACAAATTTTTTTTTTCTTTTTGCGAAATTATTTTATTTTTCACAAAAATAATTCACTTTTCACAAAATTATTTTATTTTTCACAAAAAACGGACCCTGTGAGAAATCCTGGACAGACCCCTGGTATTGAAAGGAGATTGTGGGGCTGTTGGTCTTTCACAGATCCAACTGCATTAAGAATATGGATGTTGGCTGGTCTTCAAATTATCGATTTAATTACACAGTTTGCAAAAAGTTACCTCTGCTGATTTAAAGAAACGCTGCATATGAGCAATGAAGAAATGTTAAGTTTCCAAAGCATGTTTTCAAGAAAGGTCTTGAAGAAAAATAGCAAAACATGAGAATCCATTTTTAGAGTCATCGAAAGAATTATTCTCATTGGAGACGAATGTAGCAGTAGACGAAGAAAATGTGGAGCAACTGATGAAGATTGGGCAAGTTAAGGAAAAAAAAACAGTGGAGCAAATTTATAGAGAAAAGAGTTGTGACTCAAAAGTCACTTTATGTTCACGGGTAGAAAAACAATAACTTTTTAGCATTTCATTTTTCCAGAAAAATCAGTAAGTCTGCTCTTTTACTGAAAAGATTAAAATCCGATACAGATTCGTTTTCAAAGCTTTTCATTATTTGCAAAACCGTAAATTTCAACCTAGCTGAATTTCTCCTCTATGAAAATCAACCTCACCCTCCATCAATTTCAATAAATGGAGCTCTTTGAACGGGAAATAAGTCTGGTCAATAACATTCCTGCTCAATGAGTTAAATTATAGTATTCCTACTGATGAAAACAACTCGAGAGAAGAAGAAAACGAGTTAAGATGGGATGATGGAAACGCAAATGATGAAATGCTAATTTTAAAATAAGTGCAATGGAGATACATAGTGACGCCATTGTCTATGATGGTTCTTTCATCGTACACATAAAACGACCTAGGGCAGAAAATTTTTCGGTGGAGTATCTGCATTCTTTTCAGGATACAACAAGTAAGACATATAAGTGGAATAAGAGAAATATATCATTTCAGAGAAAATGGTTTGCTTTCTAAGAACTGGTTCAGTTTCTACGAAACGCAGATAAGACAGAATTGTTTTCCATAATTGCACCAGCTATATGATATTATGTTTGCTCTTAATGATGAGACGGTGATTTTCATCGAATAAGACATTTCTAGTGCCATAAAATCACTAGGAAGCTAATTTCTGGATCTTCGTTCATGTTTTGCATGCTGCAATAAGAGGACACATGAGCATACTCGTTGGAACTGTTGACAACGATGCTTCCATCAGCTGTACAAAAAGAGAACAAAGAAGATTTTGGAGCTGGAAAACACTTTCGACTTACACTAGTCCAAGACTTAGCGTACAAATTCGGTCAGCAAAAATCAGTTCTAAGAGAATTCCACTCATTCCCCAGCGGAACTCTCATGGTTACCTCTCTTCTTGCAGGTTGGAAAAAAGTAACGATGTGGAAATGATGAAAATGCACCAATAACATCAGGAAACCTGATGTTATTGGTGTATTTTCATATATATATATATATATATATATATATTGTAACGGATTCGGTGCGACTTCCACTTTCTTGAAATGAAGACACAGTTCTTGATAAAAACACAGGAAATTTATTTACACTATGTACAGGAGAAACCGTTAACAACTGCTAAATTATTCATCAGCAATTATCACACAACACCGTAAACTCAACGTTTACACACGTATTTACTTCCAAATACGAAAACAACACAGCGAAATGCCTCGCTATAAACAGAGCTAATACACACACTCAGTTCGAAATCTGAATCGAAACTCACTGTTTATCCATCGCTAACGGCTTAAATACACCGAAAAGAATTTTCTCAAATATTCCACACGCTTCTCGAAATGCGTTGACCGTTATCAAATTTTATCAATAAACAAAAAGGGAATAGGGGTCGTATATTTTAGCCATATGAAAAAGGGGTTGTATATTCATTACGGGAAACTATTTACAGGTTACGTTACTACAATAATTACTATTTACAGGATTTGTAACATTGCCCCCTTCCTAAGGACTGCACGTCCCGGGCAGTACAATCCCCAGAAAGGGTGCCAAACTTCTATCACAAGTTTACAAATATACACATTAATTAATAACCAATAATGCATAGGAAACACAATAATAACAAGAAATATTACTAAACATTAAAAGCAAAAAAAATATTTACAACTTTTATGTTATCAACCATGGTTGTTTACGTAATACTCATGAACTATGGCCATAGTATGGGGCTAACCGATCATAATGTACAACCCTAGGTTTTGCATTAGGTGATTTTTGGATCCTCACTACGACGTCATTTAGTCGTTTAAGGACTTTGTAGGGTCCATCCCAATGCGACTGCAATTTGGGTGACAGACCTTTCCGTCGGATGGGATTCCATAACCAAACCTTGTCGCCTTCGTTGAATTCATGTCCAGTAGACCTTGTGTCGTATCTGGTCTTCATCTTCTCCGCAGCGATGTTGATTCGCTCTCGTGCGAAGTTATGAACGTCTTCCAACCGGGCCTGGAGATCCTGGATGTACTCCTCAGGCGATGAAGGCGCATCCGGAGGACGACCGAAGACGAGATCACAAGGTAGCCGAAGCTCTCGTCCGAAGAGCATCTGAGATGGGGCAAATCCGGTAGTCTCGTGGACAGCACTGCGGTAGGCCAGCAGGAACAAAGGTAGCTTCTTGTCCCAATCCTGTTGTTTTCTGGATACCATAAGTGAGAGATTATTCAGGATTGTGCGGTTAAATCTCTCCACCATGCCGTCCGATTGTGGGTGTAGTGGTGTTGTCCTAGTTTTCTCAATTCCGAGAATTTGACATAGGCCCTTAAAAACAGCAGAGATGAAATTCCTCCCTTGATCGGAATGAATCTGCAAAGGTGTTCCGTATCTCGAGATCCAATGTTGGACTAGAGTCTCTGCTACGGTGGTAGCCTCTTGATCTGGAATGGGATATGCCTCCGGCCATTTGGTGAAGTAGTCGATGGAAACAAGAATGTATTCGTTCTCATCAGCAGTTCTTGGTAGAGGACCCAGGATGTCGATCCCAATTCGTTCGAAAGGAGCTCCAACGTTGTACAGATGTAGCTTCCCTCTGCTTCTCTTCTTCGGTCCTTTACGAGCAGCACAGGCGTCACAAGAATGGCACCACTTCTCCACGTCATCCTTCGCCTTGCTCCAGAAGAAGCGCTCCCGAACTTTATTGAGGGTTTTCAAGACACCAAAATGTCCTCCAGTCGCACTACTATGTATTTCTTTCAGAACATCTGAAATCCTGGATCGAGGAAGTAGTAACTGCCACTTAGATGTCTTGCCGTCGTCAGATTCCCATTTCCGGTGTAGCACGCCGTTCCGTAAATGGAGTGAGTTCCATAAAGCCCAGTATCTTTTTGTTGCAGGACTGAAGATGGAAACGTCCTGCCAGCTAGGGCGTCGACTGTCACTTTCCATGAACTCTAAAATTGGTTTTATGTCGGGGTCTTCAAGTTGATCTTTTCGAACTTGGTCATCACTCCATGGATCAGGTTCTGATGATGTTGGAGTCACTGTCACCTGATAGGCGGTAGGGCTAGTCGTTCCATACTGTTTCTCGATTCGGGAACAATAGTGGCAGTTCTCAGGACAGGGTCTCCTTGATAAAGCGTCAGCATTACCGTGAGATAACCCTTTTCGATGCTTGATCTCCATGTCATATTCCTGGAGCCGCTGTATCCATCTGGCTATCTGGCCTTCTGGATTCTTGAAGTTCAAAAGCCAAGTTAACGAGGCATGATCTGTCCGAAGCAGAAATTTTCGGCCGTAGAGGTAATGATGGAAGTGTTCTACAGCTTTCACTATGGCCAGTAACTCCTTTCTGGTGACGCAGTAATTTCGCTCCGACTTTGATAAGCATTTGCTCCAGTAAGCGATGACATGTTCATTTCCGTCAATTTCTTGGGATAAAACAGCTCCAATTCCCTCGTTGCTCGCATCAGTGTCCAGGATGAAGGATTTTTCAGGCTGAGGATAGGCGTTGATGTTAAAGCCTCCTTCAGTCGTAGAAATGCATCTTCGCATTCTTTGGACCATTCAAACTTTTGCTTGCTCTCCGTCAGCTTATGCAAAGGTCGTGCAATGTTGGAAAAACCCTTCACAAACTTCCTGTAGTACGTGCAGAGCCCCAGGAAACTTCGCAACTGATGGATGTTTTCGGGACGACTCCAACTCCTGACCGCAGATACCTTCTCTGGATCGGTTTGCACACCCTCAGAAGAGATGATGTGACCAAGGTAGTTCACTTCCCGGCGGAACAAATTACATTTGGACGGGCTTAACTTCAGATTGGCTTCCTTAAGCTTTTGCAGCACCTTCCTAAGATTTGCCAGATGTTCTTCGAAGCTGCGTCCCACGATGATGATATCGTCTAAGTAGACCAGACAGGATTCGTAAGAGAGTCCTCTTAACACTGTCTCCATAAGACGCTCGAACGTAGCTGGTGCATTGCAGAGGCCGAAGGGCATCACTTTGAACTGCCATAAGCCTTGTCCAGTTGTAAACGCTGTCTTCTCTCGGTCATCAGGGTGTATCTCAACCTGCCAGTAGCCGCTCTTCAAGTCCAGGGTCGAAAACCACTTGTGTCCGGAAAGAGTGTCCAAGGTGTCGTCTATCCGTGGAAGAGGGTAACTGTCTTTCTTGGTGATTTCATTCAGTCGTCGGTAATCGACACAAAATCTGGTGGAGCCATCTTTCTTTCGGACCAAGACGATGGGAGAGGCCCAAGGACTGGATAAGGGTTCGATTACATCATTCTCCTTCATCTCTTTCAGGAGGGTTTCAACCTCTTCCTTCTTAGCGAACGGTAGTCGTCTTGGATGCTGTTTAATAGGGGGGGTGTTCTCCAGTGTAAATCCTATGCTGCGTTAAATTCGTACGGCCAACATCCTCCGATGTAGATGAAAACAGATGCTTGAAGTCGTCCACCAATTGTTCCGCAGCAGTTCTTTGATCCTTCGATAAGTGTGCACTCCCAATTAACTTCGATGTCAAGGACTCAGAAGACACAGTCTCGGGGGAATTGATTCTTCTAATGATGCAGTTTACTGGAGTACAAGTTGCTAACACTTCACCTTTCCGAATATTCCTTGGCCTTTCACTCACGTTGGCGACTCTTACAGGAATTACATCCTTGGAAAGGTCCACAAGCGTAGATGCTACCAGCACTCCTTTTAGGTTATTGCATAGGTTAGGGTATTCAATGAGTCCAAATCGAAAACTATTGCTTTCTTCAAGGGAGCCAGGTATTAATGATTCTGACCTTGAGGGAATCGATAAATCTGTTTGAGCTATTATTTGATGAGCGGATTTTACATCACTTTCTGCAGGGAAAACGGCTATGTCTTCTCTCATCGAGTGCAGCTCATTAGTCTTGAAGTCGAGAGTGAAGTCATATTTCTTCAAAAAGTCCAATCCGAGAATGAAGGGGTCCGTGATATCAGCGACGAATGCCGTATGATGGTAGGTGGCATTCCCAAACACTATTTCCAAGTTCCACTTTACCGTCAATCTCGATCTTGTCACCTGTCACAGTCTGGAGACTTACGCGTGGCGATGTCCACAGCAGTTTCAATCCAAATTCACGAGCCACATCTGTCCTAATGATTGTCACATTGGCTCCAGTGTCAACAATCAGTCTGCAGGGGTTCCCATTTACATGTGCGTAAATGAAAAGTCCATCACTGCCACTACTAGAAGAGGAAATCTGCAGAGCTTTAGTGGTGGTGATTTCCTTCCCTCGCGTAGTTTGGCGAGCCGGACAACTCCTTCGCAGGTGTCCTTCACTACCGCATTTCCAGCACTTCTGCTCTTGTTTCTTTTGGGCTGTTATGCTGCTCAGATGTCTTGTCAAGTTCAGCGAGGTGGGACGACCTGGAATCAGACTAATCAGCTTCCTGAGTCCGGATTAGATGGCGATCCACACGGGTTGCTCCTTGGGCGGCCTCGTATCTCATCGCATACACAACGGCAGAATTCAGGTCTTTGACATCCGCCATCCGTAGAGCTTTCTGGATTTCCGGATCTCGAACCCCGTCGATGTAGTAGTTGAGTGCCAGGTTGTCTCGAACATCCGCAGGGCAGTCGTAAAAAGCAAGATGAGACAGTCTCTCGATGTCCGCCGCAAGCTCTTGCAGGGTTTCTCCGGTTCTCTGGAAACGGGACTTCAACTGGAGTCGGCTGAAATCTTTCTGGCACTTCTCACCGAAGCGAAGCTCCAACGCAGATGTGAGGGCGGCGAAATCCAGGCGCTGGCCGTCCGGAAGGTTCTGAAGAATGTCCGCTGCGTCACCTCTCAGGGATGCTGCAAGATGGCAGGCCTTGGTAGCAGAGTCCCATCCGTTCGCTTCCGCCACTATCATGAACTGAGTTTTGTAAACCTGCCACGAAGTTTTCCCATCAAATGTGGCAAGTTTAATGGACGGTCGAGCAACCGATGTGGGAGCGCCAAACTGTACAGAGCTGCTTTCCGCGGTCGCCAATCTCCTTTCCAGGTCTTTAAAGATGTCTTCTTTAAGTTGATGAAATTTTCTATCTTCTTCTTCCAGTTTATTTTCTACAGCATTGCATCGGCCTTCCACGGAACTTAATTTTTCTTCAAATTTCTCTTCGATAGCATCAACTCGATGCTCTATCTCATTAAATTTATTTTCCATCACAGTCTTTACCGAAGTAAGATCGTTTTTAATTTCCTCTTGGTTAGAAACTAGGTCATTTTTCAGCACCGTTAAATCACTTTTCAATTGGTTTTGATTAGCCGCCATATCATTTTTTAATTGTTCTTGATTAGCTGCCATATCATTTTTTAATTGTTCTTGATTAGCTGTAAAACTTGCAGTCAAGTCACTTTTTAATTGTTCTTGATTGGCTGTAAAACTTGCAGTCAAGTCACTTTTTAATTGTTCTTGATTAGCCGCCATATCACTCTTCACAGAGGTGATTGCGTCAAGAAGTTGTTTTAATTGTTCATCCATTGCGCGAGTAATCACCATAAAAATAAAGTCCTAATTCAAAAAAAGTCTTTATGAAAAAATGTCCAAAGTCACACTTACTCCAAGAAAGTCCAGAAGAAGCCCCACGTTGGGCGCCAATTGTAACGGATTCGGTGCGACTTCCACTTTCTTGAAATGAAGACACAGTTCTTGATAAAAACACAGGAAATTTATTTACACTATGTACAGGAGAAACCGTTAACAACTGCTAAATTATTCATCAGCAATTATCACACAACACCGTAAACTCAACGTTTACACACGTATTTACTTCCAAATACGAAAACAACACAGCGAAATGCCTCGCTATAAACAGAGCTAATACACACACTCAGTTCGAAATCTGAATCGAAACTCACTGTTTATCCATCGCTAACGGCTTAAATACACCGAAAAGAATTTTCTCAAATATTCCACACGCTTCTCGAAATGCGTTGACCGGTATCAAATTTTATCAATAAACAAAAAGGGAATAGGGGTCGTATATTTTAGCCATATGAAAAAGGGGTTGTATATTCATTACGGGAAACTATTTACAGGTTACGTTACTACAATAATTACTATTTACAGGATTTGTAACAATATATATATATATATATATATCATAGCTGCCAAGTGCTCAGTTTTTCCCGGAGTTTCTCCGATTTTTATTGCATACTCCGAAAATCCGATTCATTCCAAAAAAACTCCGTTTTTTGACTTTGCTTGTACACTTTTCGATTTCTGAGGAAAAAGAAGAAATTTCCCTATCCTGGAAGGTAGGAATTATGCACAAACTCAACAAAAGATGAGGCAATTGTATGCCCTGGAAGCATTAGTGTCAAGATAAACACTGAGTGGGAGCGCTAATCGATCGGAGAACATCGTTTTTTCATTGAGCATTTCAGCTACGTGCAAAACGTAGCCGCCATGTTTGGTCATTCAGAAGATGGAAGTAGACGATGCTTATGCTTTCGTTTTCAAAGACAAAGCAGAATTGGGGGTTTCTTTTAACTGCAAACTAATGAAAATCAGCAAAATGTGCTGCAAAATGTTTTTTTTTTTTTTGGTTATTTTAAATAATTTTATTGAGAAATGAAAACAAGTATACTATTTAAAATTTCATCTTATCCCTATTGCTTTGGACACGAATGTGCTAAAGATTCTCAATTAAATTGTAGTTTCATGGGGATTTTTTATTTTCAAATTATTTTCATGCAACAAATTCAAAATTTTATATCTGAATTTTTGACTTAGTCGCCATATTTGGTCATTTGCGATATTTAAGTACACATAACTCTTTAAGTGGCCAAGTTTTCAAAATCGGAATTAGATGTTTATTGCAATGCAAACTATTGAAAATAATGCGAAATGGGCTTTTTTTTTTTTTTTTTTTTTCCCCCCCCCCCCCCCCCCCCGGAAAATTCTTAATTTTTTTCTTGAAAAATGAAAAAAAAAATTTCTTCAGAATATTATGTTATCCTGATTGGTTTGGATGCTAATGTGCTAAAAACTGTCTATTTCATCTAAATTTTAGTTTTTTTAAGGATTATTAATTATTTATAATTACTTTTAATGCAACAAATTCAAAAGTCTATCATCTTAAATTTTTTGCATTGTTGCCATGTTTGGTCATTTGCAACATGGAAGTAGACAAGACTATTAATAGCCTAAGTTTCCGAAAACAGAATTGGTTGTTTGTCTCAATGCAAACTATTAAAAATAACAAAAGGCAAATTGTTATGTTTTTTTTTTTCAATTATTTTTTTGAAAGCGAAATTTTATCTGTATTTGATCCTTATTGCCTCGGAGGATTTGTTATAAGCTGAAACCATTTCATCTAAAATGAAGATTCCTGCTGACTTCTCATTTATTTATTTATTTATTTTTTTTAATAAATCAGAAATCTATTTTAACTTGAATTTTCCATGTACAAAAAAAGTATTGAATGACTCTATTTTAAAATGTGTGAAGTCCTATTCATCTATATATTTTTTTCATGAAAGTTGTAAAAACTGCCCCATCTCCCTCCAGTTTGTGGTTCAAAACTTGGTGACAGTTGTGGCCACTAAGGTTTTGGAGTCTAGTGGCCACTGGCCAGTTAGAAGACTTCCAAGTCTTGACCTTTACTATGAAGTTGCTTTACTTCCAAGTATAAGAAGTAATCGTGTTTTTGTTTTTGTTTTTACAATATGTTTTCTTCAATATGTTCTTATGCAATGCATTTTCAATACATGTAGGATATGTATAAAGGAATATTTTAAAAAAGAGTTGCAGTTTTATTAAATCAAAAAGTAATCATGTTTTTTTTTTTTAATTTTCAATATGTACTTACGTAATGATGCTTTTTTAATGTAAAATATTTTTATTTTAAACTTGGTTGTAGTTTTGTTGAAAATCTAACATGAAAATTCAGAAACGCATTGTAATGGTGCTTAGAACTTATAGAAGCTTACGGTACAGAAGAAAGGTTTAGCACAGGCCACGATTTGGTGCTCCTATTTTAACCCTCATTGCTCCTATTTTTTCCCTGAAGTGCTCCTATTTTTTTTATCTTGAGGTTGGCAGCTATGATATATATATATATATATATATATCCTAACCTAAAAAAAATACACCTAATTAAAAATTTCAAATATATTAGCGATTCATTAATCTTTCATACTACTCGTCTGCATGCAACTTGCCGTCCGTAAATGAAGCTGAACACTGTTTTTCCACCAGCGAACAATGATCAATGAATAACTTACCACCCACAGCTGAAGCCCTAAGGCAAGTTATTTTGTAAAGTCAGACCAAACAACGTAAGTAGAAGCACAAATTTGTAAATTACAGCAGACACGTGTTTCGGCGTTACAGGGAACGCCTTTTTCAATGCAAAAATAATGAGCTTATGGATGAAAAGACATCCGACAAAAGGGCTTTTGTCGGATGTCTTTTCATCCATAAGCTCATTATTTTTGCACTGAAAAAGGCGTTCCCTGTAACGCCGAAACACGTGTCTGCTGTAATTTACAAATTTGTGCTTCTACTTACGTTGTTTGGTCTGACTTTACTATTCAGCACAAAGGTATTTATTTATCTTAAGTTATTTAGTGCTTATCAAGGTGGACATCAGTGGGGCAGTATGTCCAAAAATTTAGCCTTAACTTCAATTTATGATTGGAATTTTACAGTAACTGATGAAAACCACGTTCTTATTTGTTTGAGTTTGCCCGAAGTTTCAAGTTCTTGCTGAAAGCGAATTTACGTTATGCAAGTGTTAAAAAAAAAAAAAAAAAAAAAAAAAAATGCTCTCAAATAACTTGTGGGTGTTTCAAAAATGGACTTATCTAAACACCTATGTGTAAATGCTGCAATGGAAAATGTTATGTACTTGTGTAAATTACTTGTAAATTCAAACGTTTTAAATTGCCTTCTATATAATCGTTGTATGCATCACTTAATAAGATTTGTATTGCAATTTAGTTGTAGTTTTTGTAACAGTGAATCATATTTCAATAAATAACAACTTTACTAATAGTAAAAATATTACTAGTTTTATTAACATAGCACTAAACTTCTTATTGTAGTAATTAAATATTTCTTCCTCTTACATCGTTTAAAACATAGAACAAACGCTTCAAATCGTCTAATGAGAAAAAACTTGAAACTTGTTTTAAAGCGTTTAATAATAATAAATATTCTGTAAAAACAACGTCCGTGCCCCCTTCCCCTTATTTCAAGTGCACATATGACTGATAAAACTACAGAATGTGAGTGAGAATTCCAAAAAATTGCGTACTTCATTTCCAAGTGTTTGAAATTTTTTTTTTCCACCGATAATGAAAATTGATTTCGTTTTAACTAATCAAAGTGCAATATTTATTCTGAAACAACAATTCAAATGTTTGTTTCAAGTTTTGAAAAATTACTAGCTTTGTTTATGGTTTTTAGTTTCTAGTTTTATTCGAGTTTTGTAATCAATTTTTAATAGTAAACTTTAAGACATAGGTTCGGATTTTCTGATGTTTCGGATTTCTGGGGTTCGGATTATTGGGTTCTACTGTAAATGAATTGATTTTCCTTAACACAGTGCTTTAAAATGCATAAAAAACATTTCTCAAACGATCCCTCAAGAAATGTTAAAGACTTTGATTAGTTAAAGTTTTGTTTAAAAAAATCAAAATTTTAAAATTAATTTTAAAATTGGGAGGTTTACAGATATTTTGATGACTTTTTACGCTTTAGTAAGCATAATAGAACTCCCAAAAGAAGATACAGTGGGTATTTTTCAAAAAATAAAAAAGAAAAGTAGTTTTGGATTTTTGACCAAAAATGGTTGCCAGGGGGGGGGGGTTGGGGGGATTTTGAATTGCCTCCCCTTCCAAAAATGTTTGTTAGTACATTGTCTACATTCATGCCAAGTTTCATGATTTTATCACAAAATGCAGTTTCCGGCTATATTTTCTACCATAGCCCCTCTACTATCAAGTTTATTTCAAATCTTTGTTTGCAACCAGTAATGCAGTAAAATCCGTTTGAACTTTCTCTTTTGTATGTTGATTATCATTCCTTGTCTTTTTAGCTTCAGTGAAAGTAATTCAAATTAAATTGATTTATTACTTTTCTCTCGATAACATTGTCAAAACAAAAATCTCCTTGTTAGGGATCAATTTGAATTGCCAAAGAAAGAAGATATTCCAAACAACTTTTTTTTTTTTTTTTTTTGTATTACACTTCTCGCCACGTTCCTTTTTTTTTTTATCTCGTTACACACTATTAACTGCATAAAAAAAAATCGTAGACTACAATAGTTGTAGTACTTGTAGATTTCCAACCAAGGGCAGACTGGCCCGCAGGGCCGATGAGCCCTCGGATGCCCTCTATGCGCCTTCCTTCTTATTTGTGAGTCTTGGGTTTCTTTTTTTAATGCCCTTTAACCTGTGCTCAAGGCCGGATTTGTAAACCCCGTAGTGCGGGGGGGGGGGCACTTCCTTTAAAGGCCCGACATCCGAAGAAATTTTTTTAAAAATTGAAAAACTTGCACTAAGACTTATTAAAATTGCAAATATACATTGCTGGCCTCTGGGTAAGGGCGCTACAGATTTTGTTGCGGGGGGGGAGGCAAATTTATAGATCCGGGCTTGCCTGTGCTCCTGCGTTTTTTACTCCCTCTAACCTGTGCACCTTCGGGTCCCCCCCCCCCCCCCCCCCGACCATAAAACCTGTGCTCTCTCGCTTTTTGGCGCAGTTGAATCTCAGCTCCTTCGATAGTCAAGGTTGGCACCCTCTTGGGGGATGCAGTCCGCCCCTATTTCCACCACTGGTTAAGGGAGAATTAATTACCTAGTGAGCTCTCATTAAAATGAATATCGGAAACAAATTCAGCCCTAAGCAGTGCACTTCTCTTCGATGTATCATTGATTCGGACTAGTTTTCGTAGCTCTTTGAAGACGCTAAATTAAGTTTTCTTTACCTTAGCGTTTGATTCTAGTAAGTTCAGCGATCGTTCAGTTATTCGACCTCCGGGATTCTAGGGCAAATGCATTCCTTGCGGCTACGTTTGAGATGGTAGTTACATCACATTGTTTTCTGCTGCGTACAGTTCTGATTCGACAGGCACATTTCGACCATTACAATGTATTTATTGCACATTAAATGTCTGCATTGTTTTGATCGTAGATTTCCTTTCTTGATAGTTTTAATTACTTATACTTTGTACATTTTGATGAGGGTTCGTTATTGTTTAACGCTACCCCCAAAAGGTAATCTACAGCTATACACTAGCATTTCACTGGAGTCCGAAAGTAAAATCTTTTCTTGTTGCTATTTTGAAACCTTTTTTTTTAGCACTGTTTCCGACTGGAGAAGATTAAGTTGGTTACTTTGAAAACATCTTCAAAATGAAGTTTGTGCATTATTTTTATTTTATTTCATGGTTATCATGCACATACATAACTATGTATTTAAAATCGTAATCCAAAAACCGGGGCTTTTTCCGCCATTTTTTTAAAAGACTTGCATTTTGGGATTCGCATTGATGCAATTGCATGGAAAACGGTCATTTTGTGCCGCACGTGACGCCTTATATGTTTCATTAAATATAATTTATTTAAAGTTTTATGGAAAAAAGTTTCTGCTTAACAAATTACAAACTTACGTGTGATTTCTTAAGGAAAAAATTTCATCATTTCCTCTTAAAATTATTACTTTTTAATGAAATATATGAACCGTTACGTGTGAGAGAAAGGGATGATTTTTTCGTGGAATGGCCCACTGGGGAATTTTCGAAAAAGGGCGCAATTATTTGTACACTTGGAAGAAAAAAACTGCACGTTTTCCTTTATAAATAATGCATATATTCGCGTATAATTTGGAAAATTTTGTACAAAAACGAGGTTCACTGTACAAGCTGGCAAAGTTTGCGAAAAATTTTCCCAAACGAAACTTGAAAAAAATAAAAAAATTCCCTGTTTTATTCTAGTTTAATTTCAAACAAATAAATACTGACGCATTCTACAGATTTTTTTTTCTTTAGAATATAATTGAATTTACGAAAAGTGCGGGAAACACCGAATACCAAATTCGCGAATGTTTCGGATCGTTGATAGCATGGGATCTACTGATCGTTAAAAAAAAAAAAAAAAAACTTTACTGAGGCTACTTTTATTGATATTAATTCAATACAATAGCAACAATTAACGAATATATTTTTGGAATATTTACTATCATACTGCGGAGAAAACTTTTTTAGAGTCTTGTGAATGTTTTTAATTTTTAGGCTTTAAGTCTTTTTTCCCATATTTTTAGATATTTACAAGCATTTCTGAATTGTTTCCTTCTAGTTTAAAATGTATTGCTCTTTATTGCTGAAATTTTTGTTTCATAAACAATCGGTAAACACCGCGTTTTAGCAATCCAGGAAACGGGGATAGCCATGGTCTCGAGCTTTTCGGCTAATTTAAGTTGAGCACATTTGTCTTACCCCAAGCGTGGTAAATTTTTATTTTTACACTTTTACCCTCTTTTAAATCGAATGGGCAATCTTCGGTCATAATTGCCATATTTAGTTGCAGTTGTTAAATAACCTTATGCCTTTAATTTTGTCTGCAAAATCAGTGGCGAATTTACAGGTTTGTTGGCCCGTCATCGCAAGGACCACCACCAAATCCTGCATAACACAGAACTGTATGAAGCATTTATCATGTGATTCCCTCTCCGAGTCCCCTCTCAATGGCGACTTTTACGACGTGGTAAATCTGACTGAGTAAAATAAAAATTTAGGCTAAAATTAGTGTGTGTGTGCAGTGGCGTGTACATAGCACCCCCGGCGACACAGGCGATCGCAAGAGGTATGAGAGCGCACGCTCTAAAAAATAACGCTATTATGGGGTTTTTTTTTTTTTTTCAATTTGAACTTTTTTTACACTTAAAAATCTTATGGGGGAAGGAGCGCAATTATAAATTTTGCATAAGAGCTGAAGTCTATGTACGTTACTATTTGTATGTATGCATGTGTTTTTTTTTTTTTTTTTTTCCTTTCACGAATAGATTTATTTTCTGTGTTTCGTACAACAAATACAAAAGAAATTACCCCCCCCCCCCCGCCGCCGCCCTCCGCAGGATATTAATCCGCCCTCGGATACAGACCACAGAAACATAAATATATTCATAACGTGCTTTTCTTTCTTTGTTTCTTTATTTTATTTATTTATTTTTTTTTTCTAATTATAGAGAAGGAAAACTTCTTACTTGGATATGTGGTTGAAATGAAAGATATTTCAAATCCAAAAGTGTTAATGTTTCAATTGAAAAAAGTTTTATTGAATTTTTTGTTCGCACCTTGCTGCAATTCAGATTTTTTTTTCTTCGAAAACATTATTTCAAAATATTAACAAATCTCTACATAATATAAAATGAAGTCACCAAAAAGCGTCTGTGTGTTTGAACTCGAGAACTACCCGGGCCGATTTTGCTGAAATTTTCACAGTTTGTTCCTTTAAGTCCTGAGAAGGTTTGCAGACCAGTTCGAAAACAATTCGATGAATAGTTCTTTTTTTATTCCAATTTAGGCCCAATTTTCACACAAATTCCCGAATATGGGGTAGGGCTCGACCAATGGCATTTTTTGGCCGATGGGCCGATGCCGATTGTTCAAAGATGGCCGATGGCCGATTGTTTTTCTCCAAATGGCCGATGGCAAAAAAAACCATAGAAATAAATTGATAACAATGTCAGGGATTTAAAGGATCATTGATTTATTTCACTTTACTTCCTTTCTACGAATAAGGAATTGTAATCACAAAAAAAAAATCACATTTCGATCTAAATTTCTATTTTACGACCACCCAATTGAAACTTCACAAGTTTTTTCGGCACATTTGTACATGCATATGTACCTAAGAACATATAGATGATCGAAATATCCATTTTGAACGCCTCCTTAGTTAATTATCGTAAATTCTCTTGTGACGTCTTCATGCGCGTAAACTTGCGTCACTCAAAAACGTTATGAAATCGTAAGTTGAAAACTCATACGAGGGCAAGTTGCATAAAACCTTACCCTGAATAGTTCACATTACCCGAAGTACATCTATCTACAAAATAGTCACCTTGAACGACTATGCACTTCTGCCAACGTTCGTATAGCTTTTAGGACTCCTGGAAGACATTTATCGCAACCTCTTGCGCTGCTGCTTTAACTTCATCGTGGGGAAGAAGGCGACTTTCATGTTGAGGATGCACGGTTCGATTGGTCAATACTCTGATATGACAAACAAATAACATACACTGTTAAAAATTCAGGAAGATTTTCTGGTAATTGTTACTGTAAAATGGCGGGCTAACGCATCGCTGATTTTTACGGTAATTTTTACCGGAGAAATAAGCGATCCCAGCGCCAATTGGTTGCTGCGGCCTACCAAGGAAACCTTAAAATTTTACAGTAACATTTGATTTTTACGGTAATAGTTACTGGCAACATGGAGCCAGTAACAATTACCGTAAATTTTCCGGAAAATTTTTAACAGTGTAACGTTTTATCGGACTTAGCTCCGTGCGACTTTTACCTGTTCCCAGCAAAAAAAAAACATTTGCATGGACGCCGCTTTCTTCCGTCAGGAGAAGGTAAAGCAGCATCACAGAACGTAGCGAAAAATGGCTTCCAGGAGTGTTTCCAAAAGTTATATGAACACTGGCAGAAGTACATAGTAGTTCAAGGGTAACCTTTTGAAGGTGGATGTGATTCGGTAATGTGAACTATTCTGGGTAAGGTTTAATACAGCTTGTCCCCAAATTTTTGGATCGTACTACGTACAATCTGTATAGGGTGTAGTTATACTTCTCCTTTTTTGACTGCTGTATGATGGAAGACAAAGAACAACAGCTATAAAATTTAAAAAAAGAAAAAGAAGAAGAAAAACAAAGAGGCTGTTTAATAACCAACTGATTTGTTTTTTGTTTTTTTTAATTGAACATATAACTAAGATTTCAGTAATATTATAATAATGTATGGATTTAGGTACACTGAACATAGTTAAAAAACATTATATTGTTTAATTATTCGAAAAGTGAATAAATAAATAAGAATAAAACTATGAAACCGTCAACAAATTACGCAATTAAAGTGGAAAGATTGCACGTAAACATTTTTTAGTCATCAAATTAAACAAAAAAGGTAACAGATAAATTACAATATTAAATCATAATAGTTATATTTTTATACTTATTTAAAATTTATGAACTGAAAAGTTTGCATTTTTCATAAAAGCTATAAACAGTGACATAAATTTTGCGAAAAAAAGAAATAGCCATGAAAAGAGCGAGGTTCTTAAAACGCAGCCACAATAAACAAACTCAATATTTAGACCAAGTTAATAACTGAATACATATACTACTCGATCTGATGTTTGCACACGTAATATTGAACAATTTGATTGTTTAATCTCTTATGAAGCACTACAAACAAGTTCAAATTAAATTTTTCAATTTAACAATAATTTTCTGAAATTCAAAAATTTGCATAATAGAAAATCCTTCAAACTTTTCTATAACATATTATTAGAAATATGATGAAAACGAAAATAACTTATTCATTGATTTTATATAAATACATAAAAATAGTTACTTACAACAGAAAAAAAAATCGATCGCTATTAATGATGCCAAAAAGATAGCGCATTACGAAATATAGGTGAAACAAGTATAAGAAATACGCAAAATGATATTTCTTGATCAAAATAAATATTCAATTGCTAAATATTCAAGAAATCTTGAAACGACGAGGGTGAGTTAGGGGGGCCACCCTCTGATTTTGGAGTAACTCACAACATTAAACTTCGGCCCCAACTTCGGCCTCGTTTTTTTTAGTACAGAACCGCTACTACCAACGCCTAGAAGAGTTTCTGAAGCTACTCCAGCACTTCCGAAGAAAAAAATTCAAAAGTCCCTTTGATTTCCGAGTTATGCTACCATTGAAAACGTCTTTAATCAATTTCTTACATTAATGCTCTGAATTCTTCCTAAACAATAGATAAAGCTTGAAAAGAAACTCTAATTTTATGGATGGTGTTAGTTTTAAGCAACTCAGAAGAACAACTAGAGTTTAATTTCATAAACTGGGATTTGGAGGAGGGGCTCGCAAGTTTTCTCGGAAATACAAAAAATAGTCGTAAAAAATAGAGTTTAAAATAATTATAAACATTGAGTAGAAATACCCTTTTAAAACTTGCACCCGAGTTTGTTTTGACGTGCAGTGGCGGATTTAAAATATAGCAAATGTTGCAATTGCGCGTGAGGCCCCATAACCATACTGGAACCTTAGGAGTTACAACCAGGGCTGTGGAGTCGGAGTCGAAGAGTCGGAGTCGGACTGATTTTGGCGTAAAGGAGTTGGAGTCGGAGTCGGTAGAAAATATGCCGACTCCGACTCCGGTCTACTTTTTTTTCTTTAATTTTCGCTGACTTTCCTGGCATTTTTTGAAAAACTGACTACCAGTTGATTCGATTACATGTATAAAAGCCTACTAATAAGAAAACAACTGTCATTAATAACCAGCTGGCTTGATTGTTCATCGAATTTTCTGTAATAGCTACCTACGCTGTTCCCTAGTTTGCTTGTTTTTCAACATTCTTGAAATAATAGCAACTGTGAGCACGGTTTTCTTACCTAACATTTTATATTTTTTTAATCACTTTAAAACAACAATAATAAAATTTTTTAAAATCACTTTAAAACAACAATAATAACTTTTTTTTACTTCGACCTCAGTTATAAAATTGTAAAAGGAATGTACCCCTTGAGCAAGTTGGAGCCCGTAGTTCGAGAGGTATCTTACGGTGTTCTGTAATTCAACTTAGTGTTGGCGTGCAAAGGCGCAAATCTGAAAGACTTGATAAAATATATCTGTCTTTTCAATTTAAGGACAACATCTACAAGCTTGATTCTCAACAAAAGTATGAAATAGAACAAATATCTTGGTTACAACACTCAAATAATTGCAGTTAATCTTAAAATCTTCATTTCAAGATTAATTCTAAAGCAGCCAGTAAAATTAAAATTAAAAATTGAGGGAATAATTATAGGAAAAAGAAAAGCTATTTGTACAAAGCTGTATATTGCCGCATTTTCTGTAAAATTTTCTCCAAGCGTACATGTACCCCATATTTTCCCTCAATACAAGTACAGTGCCTTATTTTCGTTGAAATTTTATAGATGAAATATAATTTCAAATTTATTGGGGATTTTTTTTTTTTCAGAATTAAAGTATGTGTATTGCTTTTATAAACTCTGAAATATACTTGAGGTGTCACCCACCAGATGGATCTCGGCCGGAGCGGACCGCCCTCGCTCTAGAAAGGTTTTTTGACTTAGCAAAAAAAAGCGTTTTTGAAAATCACACGATTTGATCAACATCTATTCGTTGAACATTAATGGGGAGCAAGTTAAACCTTTTCAATTTTTTTAACAATAGGATGATTATGTGATTTCAATTTTAAAATCGTAATTATTGGAACAATTTGATTTTCAAATTCAATTTCTGACGTTGTATGCTTCTTAATTTTACAAAAAAAATACAGCGCTTAAATTTTATAAAAAACAAATTAATATTTCAATCTCTGTATAGAGGTTTTCCTCCCTTCTCATGAGGGGGATAGGGGTTAAATTGAAAAATAAATAAATAAAAAAGCCGGAGTCGGAGTTGGAGTCGGAGTCGGGTGTTTCGAAACCCCGGAGTCGGAGTCGGGGTCGGAGTCGGCTATTTTCCTTCCGACTCCGCAGCCCTGGTTACAACAATGCTTATGATAAATGTTTTACAACTTCTGTGATAGAGAAATAGGGCCCCAAAATGTATTTCGACGGGCTCCAAACTGTAGCTCCGCCAAAGCGATACAGAAAAGACTGCATTACTGTGATTCATAATACAAATATAGAAAAATTAAAAATTACCTTCCGTTCAACGGGAATCTAACAAAATGAAACAAAACCGGTTTCGCCATCTCATATTTGTTTCCATTGTCTCCAATTCGGCAATATATCACCAAATGATGGTCAGTCTGAGACGCTATATGAGTTTTGCATTGAAATAAGTAATTAATAGCCACAAAAAATGAGTAAATAGGATTTTTAGAACATCCGATCGAAATCAAAAAGGGATGTGCACAACTGGAACGTATGCACATCCCACATGCGAAAATTTAGCCTTCTACAGCTTAGGGTCTGGTGGGGTAAAGTGGTCATAAAATCGTAGGTTTTCAACTTAGGTGAATAATAAATACAATAAATTCTTTAAACACTTAAACTTTTTTTGTTTTTATTTTACATTGCATTATTGAAGAACACGGTACAATGAGTTTTAGGAAAATAAATATCGATTTTAAGTAGCATTATAACCCTTTCTTTTCCCTTTGTATTTATGACCACTTTACCCCATAGGTTGGGGGAAAGTGGTCATAGTATGGGGTAAAGTGGTCATAGTTAAAAATAGATGCAAAACCATTATAAACAACCCTAATATTTGTATATTTCGCTTATTTTTATAGTTACAAGTATATTCACAAGCATATGTAAGTATACACGAGTATATACGTGTCGTGTAAACATTAGTAAACACATTCATATATGAGTAGATACATGTATGCATCAGATACATGCATGCACGTGCCTACTCAAGCATATACGTGTATATAAGCATGTATATTGTATACGTGATAAGCTACAGGAGTGTATGCGTGTATACACGAGCGTATACGTGTCACGTGTATGTACGGGTATATATGTGTGTAAACGAACATCATATGAGTGTATGCACTTGTATCTTGAGTATATACGTGTACAGCAGACGTATACACGCATATATAAGTGTACATACACAAATATACGGGTATACAAGAGTTAATTCGTGGATACATCCAGTGTATGTTTGGGGTTACGTGTCTACTCACATTGTGAAGCACGCGTATACGTATGTATACGTGCAAACATGGTTATATACCTGTATAGACGTATATACGTACATTTACGTGTATACACAAGTGCATGTATGTATACACGAGTATACAAGCTTATATACATGTGTGCCTACAGAGTGAAAACAAGATCTTGGGCAAAAATCTAAGGGGTGTGAGAGGGGAGGATAAGAAGCAAAGAATTATAAAAAACTTACGTTCGCTGACGCGCTACATGCATAGAATGCCAGAAACTGATGGATGCAAAACAAATCACCAATTTGTTACACAAAGATGATTTTACCCAAGATTTTAGTTTTTAAGAAATATTTAGAGCAGTTGTTAAAAGTTACGGCCTGTAGCTCTAATACAAGCATCGCAACAAAGGCGCATCGGCTGATGAAAGTTTTTCAAAAGTCCCGTTATTGTAACAGAGCGTGCTTTGTGATTGTGACGCACATATATCACAACTGCAGGCCGCAAATTTCATCAATCGCTTTAAAATTTTCTTGAAACCTAAAATGTTGTGTAAAATTGTCTTTGTATAATAAATTTTTGACCAGTTTTGCATCCATCAGTTTCTGACTTAGCGTGCATGTAGCCAGGGCTGTGGAGTCGGAGTCGGATAGATTTTGGGGTAAAGGAGTCGGAGTCGGAGTTGTTCAAAAACATTCCGACTCCGACTCCAGGCTTCTTATTTTCTTTCCTTTTCACTGATTCTTCTTGCATTTTTTAAAACTGACTACCAATTGGTTCGATTACATGTATAAAAAGATACTGTAACGGATTCGGTGCGACTTCCACTTTCTTGAAATGAAGACACAGTTCTTGATAAAAACACAGGAAATTTATTTACACTATGTACAGGAAAGATCTTCAACAACTGCTAAATTATTCATCAGCAATTAAGCAATTATCACACAACACCGTAAACTCAACGTTTACACACGTATTTACTTCCAAATACGAAAACAACACAGCGAAATGCCTCGCTATAAACAGAGCAAAATGCTCTCCGTTCGAAATCTCAAACGAAACTCCACTGTTTATCCATCGCTAACGGCTTTTATATACCGAAAAGAATTTTCCACAACATTCTTACCTCTTCGCGAAATGCGTAGACCGTTATCGAACAAAAAGGAAATAGAGGGGTCGTATACTTTAGCCATATGAAAAAGGGGTTGTATATTCATTACGGGAAACTATTTACAGGTTACGTTCCTACAATAATTACTATTTACAGAATTTGTAACATTGCCCCCTTCCTAAGGACTGCACGTCCCGGGCAGTACAATCCCCAGAAAGGGTGCCAAACTTCTATCACAAGTTTACAAATATACACATTAATTAATACCTAACAGATACAGAAAACACAATAATAACAAGAAATATTACTAAACATTAAAAGCAAAAATTATCTACAACTTTTATGTTATCAACCATGGTTGTTTACGTAATACTCATGAACTATGGCCATAGTATGGGGCTAACCGATCATAATGTACAACCCTAGGTTTTGCTTTAGGTGATTTTTGGATCCTCACTACGACGTCATTTAGTCGGTTAAGGACTTTGTAGGGTCCATCCCAATGCGACTGCAATTTGGGTGACAGACCTTTCCGTCGGATGGGATTCCATAACCAAACCTTGTCGCCTTCGTTGAATTTATGTCCAGTAGACCTTGTGTCATATCGGGTCTTCATCTTCTCCGCCGCGATGTTGATTCGCTCTCGTGCGAAGTTATGAACGTCTTCCAACCGGGCCTGGAGATCCCGGATGTACTCCTCAGGCGATGAAGGCGCATCCGGAGGACGACCGAAGACGAGATCACAAGGTAGCCGAAGCTCTCGTCCGAAGAGCATCTGAGATGGGGCATATCCGGTGGTCTCGTGGACAGCACTGCGGTAGGCCAGCAGGAACAAAGGTAGCTTCTTGTCCCAATCCTGTTGATTTCTGGATACCATAAGTGAGAGATTATTCAGGATTGTGCGGTTAAATCTCTCCACCATGCCGTCCGATTGTGGGTGTAGTGGTGTTGTCCTAGTTTTCTCAATTCCGAAAATTTGACATAGGCCTTTAAACACAGCAGAGATGAAATTCCTCCCTTGATCGGAATGTATCTGCAAAGGTGTTCCGTATCTCGAGATCCAATGTTGAACTAGAGTCTCTGCTACGGTGGTAGCCTCTTGATCTGGAATGGGATATGCTTCCGGCCATTTGGTGAAGTAGTCGATGGAAACAAGAATGTATTTGTTCCCATCAGCAGTTCTTGGTAGAGGACCCAGGATGTCGATCCCAATTCGTTCGAAAGGAGCTCCAACGTTGTACAGATGTAGCTTCCCTCTGCTTCTCTTCTTCGGTCCTTTACGAGCAGCACAGGCGTCACAAGAATGGCACCACTTCTCCACGTCATCCTTCGCCTTGCTCCAGAAGAAGCGCTCCCGAACTTTATTGAGGGTTTTCAAGACACCAAAATGTCCTCCAGTCGCACTACTATGTATTTCTTTCAGAACATCTGAAATCCTTGATCGGGGAAGTAGTAACTGCCACCTAGATGTTTTGCCGTCGTCAGATTCCCATTTCCGGTGTAGCACGCCGTTCCGTAAATGGAGTGAGTTCCATAAAGCCCAGTATCTTTTTGTTGCAGGACTAAAGATGGAAACGTCCTGCCAGCTAGGTCGCCGACTGTCACTCTCCATGAACTCCAAAATTGGTTTTATGTCGGGGTCTTCAAGTTGATCTTTTCGAACTTGGTCGTCACTCCATGGATCAGGTTCTGATGATATTGGAGTCACTGTCACCTGATAGGCGGTAGGGCTAGTCGTTCCATACTGTTTCTCGATTCGGGAACAATAGTGGCAGTTCTCAGGACAGGGTCTCCTGGATAAAGCGTCAGCATTACCGTGAGATAACCCTTTTCGATGCTTGATCTCCAGGTCATATTCCTGGAGCCGCTGTATCCATCTGGCTATCTGGCCTTCCGGATTTTTGAAGTTCAAAAGCCAAGTTAATGAGGCATGATCTGTCCGAAGCAGAAATTTTCGGCCGTAGAGGTAATGATGGAAGTGTTCTACAGCTTTCACTATGGCCAGTAACTCCTTTCTGGTGACGCAGTAATTTCGCTCCGACTTTGATAAGCATTTGCTCCAGTAAGCGATGACATGTTCATTTCCGTCAATTTCTTGGGATAAAACAGCTCCGATGCCCTCGTTGCTCGCATCAGTGTCCAGAATGAAGGTTTTTTCAGGCTGAGGATAGGCGAGGATAGGCGTTGATGTTAAAGCCTCCTTCAGTCGTAGAAATGCATCTTCGCATTCTTTGGACCATTCAAACTTTTGCTTGCTCTCCGTCAGCTTATGCAAAGGTCGTGCAATGTTGGAAAAACCCTTCACAAACTTCCTATAGTACGTGCAGAGCCCCAGGAAACTTCGCAGCTGATGGATGTTTTCGGGACGACTCCAACTCTTGACCGCAGATACCTTCTCTGGATCGGTTTGCACACCCTCAGAAGAGATGATGTGACCAAGATAGTTCACTTCCCGGCGGAACAAATTACATTTGGACGGACTTAACTTCAGATTGGCTTCCTTAAGCTTTTGCAGCACCTTCCTAAGATTTGCCAGATGTTCTTCGAAGCTGCGTCCCACGATGATGATATCGTCTAAGTAGACCAGACAGGATTCGTAAGAGAGTCCTCTTAACACTGTCTCCATAAGACGCTCGAACGTAGCTGGTGCATTGCAGAGGCCGAAGGGCATCACTTTGAACTGCCATAAGCCTTGTCCAGTTGTAAACGCTGTCTTCTCTCGGTCATCAGGGTGTATCTCAACCTGCCAGTAGCCGCTCTTCAAGTCCAGGGTCGAAAACCACTTGTGTCCGGAAAGAGTGTCCAAGGTGTCGTCTATCCGTGGAAGAGGGTAACTGTCTTTCTTGGTGATTTCATTCAGCCGTCGGTAATCTACACAAAATCTGGTGGAGCCATCTTTCTTTCGGACCAAGACGATGGGAGAGGCCCAAGGACTGGATGAGGGTTCGATTACATCATTCTCCTTCATCTCTTTCAGGAGGGTCTCAACCTCTTCCTTCTTGGCGAACGGTAGTCGTCTCGGATGCTGTTTAATAGGGGGGTGTTCTCCAGTGTAAATCCTGTGCTGCGTTAAATTCGTACGGCCAACATCCTCCGATGTAGATGAAAACAGATGCTTGAAGTCGTCCACCAATTCTTCCGCAGCAGTTCTTTGATCTTTCGATAATGGCGCACTCCCAATTAACTTCGATGTCAAGGACTCAGAAGACACAGTCTCGGGGGAATTGATTCTTCTAATGATGCAGTTTACTGGAGTACAAGTTGCTAACACTTCACCTTTCCGGATATTCCTTGGCCTTTCACTCACGTTGGCGACTCTCACAGGAATTACATCCTTAGAAAGGTCCACAAGCGTAGATGCTACCAGCACTCCTTTTAGGCTATTGCTTAGGTTAGGGTATTCAATGAGTCCAAATCGAAAACTATTGCTTTCTTCAAGGGAGCCAGGTATTAATGATTCTGACCTTGAGGGAATCGATAAATCGGTTTGGGCTATTATTTGATGAGCGGATTTTACATCACTTTCTGCAGGGAAAACGGCTATGTCTTCTCTCATCGAGTGCAGCTCATTAGTCTTGAAGTCGAGAGTGAAGTCATATTTCTTCAAAAAGTCCAATCCGAGAATGAAGGGGTCCGTGATATTAGCGACGAATGCCGTATGATGGTAGGTGGCATTCCCAAACACTATTTCCAAGTCCACTTTACCGTCAATCTCGATCTTGTCACCTGTCACAGTCTGGAGACTTACGCGTGGCGATGTCCACAGCAGTTTCAATCCAAATTCACGAGCCACATCTGTCCTAATGATTGTCACATTGGCTCCAGTGTCGACAATCAGTCTGCAGGGGTTCCCATTTACATGTGCGTAAATGAAAAGTCCATCACTGCCACTACTAGAAGAGGAAATCTGCAGAGCTTTAGTGGTGGTGATTTCCTTCCCTCGCGTAGCTTGGCGAGCCGGACAACTCCTTCGCAGGTGTCCTTCACTACCGCATTTCCAGCACTTCTGCTCTTGTTTCTTTTGGGCTGTTATGCTGCTCAGATGTCTTGTCAAGTCACCGAGTTGTCTCTCAAGTTCAGCGAGGTGGGACGACCTGGAATCAGACTCATCAGCTTCCTGAGTCCGGATTAGATGGCGATCCACACGGGTTGCTTCTTGGGCGGCCTCGTATCTCATCGCATACATCAAAGCGGATTTCAAGTCGTTTACATTCGCCATCCGGAGGGCCTTCTGGATCTCAGGATTCCGAACTCCGTCGATGAAGTAGTTGAGTGCCAGGTTGTCCCGAACATCCGCAGGACAGTCGCAAAAAGCAAGATGAGACAGTCTCTCGACGTCCGCCGCTAGCTCTTGCAGGGTTTCCCCGGTTTTCTGGAAACGGGACTTCAACTGGAGTCGGCTGAAATCTTTCTGGCACTTCTCACCGAAGCGAAGCTCCAACGCAGATGTGAGGGCGGCGAAATCCAGGCGCTGGCTGTCCGGAAGGGTCTGGAGAATGACCGCTGCGTCACCTCTCAGGGATGCTGCAAGATGGCAGGCCTTGGTAGCAGAGTCCCATCCGTTCGCTTCCGCCACTATCATGAATTGAGTTTTGTAAACCTGCCACGAAGTTTTCCCATCAAATGTGGCAAGTTTAATGGACGGTCGAGCAACCGATGTGGGAGCGCCAAACTGTACAGAGCTGCTTTCCGCGGTAGCCAATCTCCTTTCCACGTCCTTAAAGATCTCTTCTTTAAGTAGATGAAATCTTCTATCTTCATCTTCAAATTTATTTTCTACAGCATTGAATCGGCTTTCAACGGTATCAAATTTTTCTTCAATTGCATCAACTCGATGCTCTATGTCATTAAATTTATTTTCCATCACAGTCTTTACCGAAATAAGGTCGTTTTTAATTTCTTCTTGGTTAGACGTTAAGTCCTTTTTCAGCACCGTTAAATCGCTTTTTAACTGGTCTTGATTTGCCAACATACTTGCAGTCAGATCACTTTTTAATTGTTCTTGATTAGCTACCAAACTTTCGGTCAAGTCACTTTTCACAGCATTAATTGCTTCCAGAAGTTGTTTTAATTGGTCATCCATTGCGCGAGTAATCACCATAAAAATAAAGTCCTAATTCAAAAAAGTCTTTATGAAAAAATGTCCAAAGTCACTTACTCCAAGAAAGTCCAGAAGAAGCCCCACGTTGGGCGCCAAATTGTAACGGATTCGGTGCGACTTCCACTTTCTTGAAATGAAGACACAGTTCTTGATAAAAACACAGGAAATTTATTTACACTATGTACAGGAAAGATCTTCAACAACTGCTAAATTATTCATCAGCAATTAAGCAATTATCACACAACACCGTAAACTCAACGTTTACACACGTATTTACTTCCAAATACGAAAACAACACAGCGAAATGCCTCGCTATAAACAGAGCAAAATGCTCTCCGTTCGAAATCTCAAACGAAACTCCACTGTTTATCCATCGCTAACGGCTTTTATATACCGAAAAGAATTTTCCACAACATTCTTACCTCTTCGCGAAATGCGTAGACCGTTATCGAACAAAAAGGAAATAGAGGGGTCGTATACTTTAGCCATATGAAAAAGGGGTTGTATATTCATTACGGGAAACTATTTACAGGTTACGTTCCTACAATAATTACTATTTACAGAATTTGTAACAATACTATAATGTGATACAATAACAGCCGTTATGGCAATCAGCTAGCTTGAGTGCTTATTGAACTTTCTGTAGCCGTCCCCTAGTTTGCTTGCTTTTGAACTTAACTAATAGCAACTGTCAGCAAACGATTTTGTTGCCTAACATTTTCAATGAATCACTTTCAAATAAAAATAGAAATACAGTGTTTTGTTCGATCTCAGTTATAAAATAGTAAAAGAAATGTAACAAATTAGTAAGTCGAGGCAAGTAGCTAAGGTTAAAACGTTTAAGGGTGATCGGCAAATTCAAAAAAGTTATGCCGCGAAAGCACGAATCCAAAAGATCCGATGAAATAATCTCATGTTTTTTTTTTCTTTTTTAAGACCCTTTCTATAAGCTTGGTTCTCACTAAAAAGTATGGAACAAAATAAGTGTAAATGATTTCTTGATTACAACACTCAATAATAGCAGTTAATCTTAAAATCTTCATATTAAGGTTAATTTTAAAGCAGCCAATAAAATTTAAATTAAAAATTTAGCGAAGAAGAAATATAGGTATAGTAAAAGCTATTCGTATAAATTTGTATACCCCCGTATTTTGTGTAAAATTAGCTCCTGACGTATATGTGCCCTATTTTCGCTGAAATTTTATTGATGAAATATAATTTAAAATATATTTGCGAAAATTTTCAGAATTAAAATATTTATATTTTTTTTATAAACTCTGAAATTAACTTGTGGTGTCATCTACCAGATGGGTGTCACCCGGGGCAACCACGCCCTCTCAAGAACTGGGATTTAGAAAAAAAAAGCTTTTTTTCTCTCAAGTTACAGCTTTCAAAAATTAAAAGCACACGATTTGATCAATATCAATTTGTTAAACATTAAAGGGGGGGGGCAAATTACAGATAATCCTTATCAAATTTTTTAAAAGGGATTTTTAAGTCATCTCACTTTTTAACTCGTAACTATTGGAAAATTTGATTTTTAAATTGAATTTCTAACGTTGTATGCGTCTTAGGTTTAGAATAGAAAACAAAATGCGAAATTTTCATAAAAAGGAATTAATATTTAAATCTCTTTTTAGAGGTTTCTCCCCTTCCCCTGAAGGGAGAGAGGGAGTTGAAAAAATAAAATTAAAAATATAAAATAAATACGGAGTCGGAGTCGGGCGTTTCAAAATCCAGGAGTCGGGGTCGGAGTCGGCCATTTTCCTTCCGACTCCGCAGCCCTGCATGTAGCGTGTCAGTATTGTGTTTGTTTCCTTATATGATCCTTACTTCTTATCCTCCCCTCTAACACCTTTTAATAATTTGCTTAAAAGTTTAAACTCATCCTGTATACTTGTATATCACATGCTTGTATGTAAGTGTCTACTCGAGTACGTACGCGTATATGAGTGTCTACCTGAGTATATAAGTGTTTATATATATAAACGAGTATATATGTTATAGTCGAATGTATATCTGTATAGATTAAAAATATTTGCAGATACCCATATATGTATTTATTGGTGCATTTATGTGAATACGTCTATATACGTGCCTACACGAGTATATGCGTATACTTACGCATATACTCGTATATTTAACACCATTTACTGAAAAAAACAATACATATTAAGTGAAATTAATATTTAATTTATATCTGCCTTATACTTAATGATTGAGTGACATTAGAAGAACAATACTTGTTAAGCCTAATATTATGACCACTTTACCCCATCTTACTAAAATTGTTCTAAAAAATTATATAAAATAGATTCAGCTAACTGCTAATGAGTAAGAGTTCTTGAGACATGTAGGAAGCTTCCTATGCAGTCAGTCTGTTCATAATTCTAACAAACAAAATTTCCCAAGGAAGTTAAAAGAGGTCTTTAGATTTAAAAACTTTTCATATTGACACAATATTTTTTTTTATCGAATGACATTTTGCCAGTTGTAAAATTTTGTACTCAAAATGTAGTTTCTAACTACGCTACTCTATAATAAAATTTTCACATTCATTCGAACATTTATTTCCAAGCTATAGCCATTTATTTGACGACTGACCACTTTACCCCATTGACCACTTTCCCCCACCAGACCCTACCATTTTTGAGTTATGACTTATAAGAGATACATACGTACATTCATCCGCAAGAAACAACGCAACAATTAACTTGTTTGGTACCTGAATGCAGTATTAAAAACTCTTCCAGTTGTGACTAAAATAGAAATTCATACTGAAATTTAAGTAAACAATTTATATAAAAACAATAACTCCCTTTACTTTGTATTAAAAAGTAAAACAACAGAGGTCCTTTTTTTTCAAAAACATCGGCCAATTCCATCGGCTTTTCGATGTATTTTAAGGCCGATGGGCCGATGTTTCCTGCAAGTTAGCATCGGCCGCCGATGCCGATGGCTAAATTGTTGAAACAACGGCGCCGATGCATCGGTCGAGTCCTAATATGGGGGTGAAAAATTACTCGCAAATAGTAATATTACATATCGTTGGAAAGGGAAGAGTTTTTCGCGTTCTACGCAATTTGTTCCAATGCTCCAACTTAATTGCGACGGGAGTTTTTTACGTTTTTAGCTCGAATTTTTTTAGGCTTAGCTGAAATTTAGGCACTACTTTCTTCATTAAATCCATCAATAAAATGTGAAGGAATTGTCCCACAGTTTTCTTTTTGACAGCATTGGAAAGAGCTGCTTTTTTTTACTCCAGATCTAACTCGACCTAAGGTCGAAAGTTTAATCCTCTATCTCCATTAGAAAAAAAGTTACAAGCGAATTAAATGAAGTTCAAAAATCTGTTCTCTATTCAAGTTTTTAACCATTTTATTTTGCGTTTCCACGGTAACGCTTTTTGAATCCATTGCTTATTTCCATCTTTCTCATTTTCAATTCTTAAACTTATTTTATTTTGTGTTTCCATGGTTACGCCTTTTAAATTCATCTTTCTCATTTTAATTTAATTTCTTAAAAGTATTTTAGTATCTATCGTCATTGTTTGGCGAGAAAATTTTGCATGATGGTTTTTTTTTTTTTCTTTCATTTAATCCTGGTTATTCAAAATACTTCACTTGACGCAATGGTTTTTTTCAAGGTAGACCGGGCAAAGCCGGGCAATGCAGCTAGTAGTAAGATACATTATGTTTATTTAATTAGATTGTTTTTATTTTTCTCCCATATGATGAACAGCAAAATTTTACTAATTACGTTATTAATTGTTGACAGAAACAAAAACGTGCTTCGAGTCGTTCTTACAGATGCGGTTGAAAGTGAAACTTGCTTGTATTTGGCGTACTGCCAACCTTTTCAGTTTGCTTTTATTTTAATCCATTTATTTCTCTAATACCTTCAGTTCACTAAACTTCGTTTCCCCTCCTTGCTATTTTAACTTAGCTATTTGTAACTGACAGCTAATTTCAAAGTGTTTGACAGAGGAGACATTTTTTTTTTTTTTTTTTTCAAATATGCGTTATGTGTTTGTTAAAATTTTCGGAATGCAACTAGAATACCGAACACCACTGTTAGAATTTTAAAATAGGAAAAACATACATCAATCAAAAATTCCAAACAAATTTTACGTATGTTTGTCTTTCTTCTTCTCTGAACTTTTCTTTTTGAAAGAAGTTTTTTTAGTGTCTTAAAATGGGGGGGGGAGGATGCATGAATTTTTTTTTCCCGTTTTTCTTTTAATTTCCCCTGAAGCACCCATATGTTAAATTGTGCAATCTTAACTTTTATTCTATATTAAATTAGCAATTAAGCAATTTCGCGTGTGAAATAAAATTAACAAAAAGAGGGAGACTGGAGGCTAAATGTTATGAATAATACTCAAGCAAAAATGAACTTAGATTTGATTATCATTTTAAATGTTTATTTAGGCAGTTTTAATAGATTAAAAATCAACCTACTGTTTAAGTCCAAATTTTGAATAAAATTTGAAAGCCCCAAAAAACCTCTTTATCCTCACAATCATTAAGTGCTCATTTTGGGCTCTCATTTAAACAAAAAAAAAAAATTCATGAAATAAGAAAATAATACATTCTTTGTATTTCATGGGTTCTTATAACATAGCAAATGATTAATTTGTTCAATTTATGAATCGCCTAAATCAGGGGTGCCCACCTGGGAGGAGGGGGGGGGGCATTTCGCAGACTGCAGCATCAAAATTTTGAGGGGGCTCTTGCTTTTGGGAGGGTGCGCCCTTGCTAGTTAGGGGGTGGACACCTGCCTAAATAGTAATACAGTCGGCGCTCATTATAACGACCACTCATTATAAGGACCAATCCATTATAACAACCAGTGGTAAAAGTCCCAACTTTGTTCCAATGAACTCTATGTTAATTTGCTTCCGGTATAACGACCGTTCTGCATCATCTAATCTAATACAGCGACCGAATTCAACGAACACTATTCCTGGTGTTTTTTACAATGACACTAATATGTAACTTGAAATGACCTTCATTACCGTTTACGGACTGGAAGTTGGAAGAAGGTGAATATTACAAAGTGGGTAACCTTACAGCATGGAATTCAGAAAAGACCAAGAATTGCCTCTGCTATGTTGATTTTAAAAAGCAAAGGAAAAATGCTTAAATGATTTGTCAGGCAAAAGAAGATGAAAGTTTTGACGAAAAAGATGAAATGCTGTAACAAATTTCTAAAAAAAAAATGAAATTGGTAGAAGTGTTAAACTATGGGTGTTATGCTGAAATCAATTATGATTTAGAATGTGTGAAACAGGTGTCTGTCAGAAAATGAAGTACCTCTCGATATTGTGCACAAAAACAAATTAATGTATCATGATCAGATGAAGAAATTGAGATCAAAGGTCCCAGTATGAAAAATGTTTCAAATGCTGGAGAGACTTAAGTGTTTCTTTGAAAAACAAGAAAAACACTATATATCATCCATAACTGAAATGGAAAATTATGTTTTGAAAAAATCACATGTGCTAAAAAGGAAAGCAACTGTTTCTGATTTTATCTTCAGAAAATAAATGATTTGTAAGTACTATAATACAAATTTTCCTATATTTTCCACTTAGAAATATTTTGTTGCCAATGTTTTTTACTTCCTTTTACAAAAAAGGAAGTATTGTATTCGCGAAAAAATTTTCACTCAAAAATCGCCCTTAATTTCCATTTTGCTCACCCCGAAATGAATGTTGAGTTTTTTTTTCGATTCGACCACATGCGGAAAAGTGCCTAAGAATGTATAGACACGCGAAATATCCATTTTGACCATCACCGAGGTAATTACAACGACTTTTCTCGTGACGTCTGTATGTATGTGCGTATGTATCTCGCATAACTCAAAAATGGTATGTCCTAGAAAGTTGAAATTTGGTACATAGACTCGTAGTGGGGTCTAGTTGTGCACCTCCCCTTTTGGTTGCTTTCGGATGTTCCTAAGGGGGTCTTTTGCACCTTTTTGGGGGGGAAATCATTGTTAATTTCGATGTAAACTCAAGTGGCGTTATAATTTGTCGGACACTTGGCGATATATCGCCAGTCTTTTGGTCGCCAAGTTTTGTCGCCAACTTGGCGACAAATTTGGCGGAGTTTTTTTTTTTTTTTTTTGGTTTCAATTTGGCCATTGTTGGTGATATTTAGAGAATAAATATTGAATCACATTAAAATAGCGAATAATGGGGAAATGACATTAAATTGGAGTAAAAGGAAGTCATGTGATGCACACATCAGCTCGTTCCTGTTAAAAATAGTATTTCAACTTCTGTGAAACGTAGTTTTAGCTGGCAGGTATGCTTTCTTGAGAAGCAAAAGTAAGACAGAATTTCACCTGCTAATTAACTTGAAGCTGTAGGCAAAGCAAAACAAAGCTTTTTTTTTTCTAAAATTTGGCACATATTTGAAAGCAAAATATTGATGTAAAATATGCTACATTATTGCTCTGCATTTGCAAATGATGTGCATCCATGTGTAATATCAACAGTAAAAATTGCTTTCTGCACTTTATTTCAGGGTTTGTGATTTTTTTTTAAATAAATCAGGTGTTTTTGATTTTTTTTTTTCAAAAATTTGTTGATATTGATCACTCTAGATTTGTGAACATCTTATTTCATTCAATAGGTGAAAAAGCAACTTTTTAGCTACTTTCATTTCATGGAAGTAACTATTTTTAAATAATTGGTATAAGTAAACCAGTTTTTATATAAATGCATGATTCAAATTAAATTCACGTTCTCTCTCCCCCTTCCCCCCCATACACACAATGACTTCAACCACCAACAGGGGTTGATACAGGATTTTATTTTAGGGGGGTAGGTCATAGCCAGGGGGTGAGAGTGGAATGAAGTAAAATATTTTGAAAACACTCTGAAATTTTCAAAAACTATGAGAACTTTCGCTAGTTCCCTGAAAAGCCTTCGGGTGGAGCAGGGCGGGGAGTCTCGATGGGTACCCCTTCCCCCACCCCCGTAAAAAATTCAAAATTACATACAAAAATTATTGAAATAACCATTTTTAAAGTTTTTTTTTTAAATATTTTTTCAGGTTTTAGAATGTTGTCAGTCCTAAATTTTCAGAAACGGCAACCATAGATTATGTAGTCTCACGTAAGACAACTTTCTTCAGGGTTCGCGTTTACGTGCTATAGCAGGTTTTTTACGCAAATTCGTGGGAAAGGGACGCAACTTCCGCGAAAATTCCGGGTCCTAGGGACCCAGAACACCCAAAAGATAAAAACCAGAAAAAAAAATTGTGGAAAATGCTGAAGATCTATCTGTGAATGCTTTTAAGCTTCAATAACCAGGAGAATCAACAGAAAAGGATTAAAATGACCCTATCTCTTTATCAGCTATTCAAACGCACCCCTACTGTTGACCAGTCAATGGAATTTTAGTGCTAAGACTGGAGCTTACAGTGACCTCCTGGGCAGAGCTCAAGGAGCAAAATATTGCCTGTTCATAAATAGCCCATTGTACTGTATTCTAAGAATAAGTTCTCCCTCAACTTTTATCTTGGAGAAATTCCTAAAAACAACAAAGATCAAAAGTAAAAGTGGTTTCAATGCAATCTTCAGGATTAATACAGGACAACCGAGTAGTAAAAGCTTATCTATTTTAAGGCGAACATTTTCCCGATTGCGCAAAACACAAAGTTCTGAACTTCACATTTTTCTTCTTAAATTGCTTATGAGTATGAATTTTATACAAAAGCACTTTAACCTTGTTCACTTTCTAGTAATTCACCTATTTCTGATGGGCTATTTTTATTTGGACTTGCAAAAGTCACTTATTAATCGATCGCGCCATTTTGAAAATGGCGAGATTTTAAAAATAGCACGAAAGCCAACACAGATATTTTGTAAGAGTCAAAATGAAGTCAAATTTTCTAATTTAAGATTGCAAATGAGCAATTTTCATACTCATGTGAGAAAATGTTTCGTTCTTGCGATCGCGATTTTTTGCGTTGGGTTAATTCGCTTGCGATTTTTTTCTATTTCTATGAAATCGCCAATGATAATTCATGGACGGGGGGGGGGGGGCTGTTTGCTTTTTTTCACCTAGAAAAATGTTTATGAAAGCAAAGGTTAAGGGAGTGCTCTCTGCTTGATCAATCAAAGGCATTTGTTTTTTATTTCATGGTAAAATCAAACTTTAAAGTAAATTTTGAGTTTACCTCATAACTGACTAAATAGTTTCTCAAATAACTAAGTCTTGCAAGTGTATTATTTGAAAATATGATAATCACCGAAAAAAAGGGCAAAATTAACCAATTTAGTTTATTTCATACCTTTTTTAAATAACTATGTGGATAGTTTCTTTTCCCTAAGAATAAATAGTTGTATATTATTCAATTATATGCTAAGATTTTCTGTTTAAAATTTAAGGGACTCATTTTTTCCACCAAAGGACTCAAATCTATTTCATTAATGGGTCCCTGGGACCCAAGTTACGGATAGTTGAGCGCAAACACTGTTTCTTAAACTTAGGTTACATTTAATTAAAGTAATAATAATTAAAGTAAATCACTTGGTTTGACCTTTGGGATTCACCTTGTAAAATCCGTGAAGGGATAGTATAATTTTTGTTTTAAACGGTGAACTTTGAATTTGTGCTGAAAAAGTTTTAATCCTGTTCAAGTTTACGTAGCGACTTCGAATAAAATGGGCATCTCAGATACGAGTTGGAAAAAAACGTATATAGGGCTTTTTGATATTTCCAGTGGAACCCAAAAGTTGTAGATCTGGGCCTGGGAATGAAGGATTGTTTAGCATTAAAGTTGTCATTAAACATTATTTAACTGAAGTTACTAAAAAGTTATTGCACATTAATTATAATAAAATAAACATCAAGATAATAGTTTCTTACGACTGTCTCTGCTCTTTTTTACATTTTATGTACTGATATCTCCGTAAAGAAGGTTCATTTCATTCTATTATTAATATTTCCATGCAAATAAAAAATTGTTTTCCAACTGTCATTAAAAAATATAAAAATCCATTAAATACGAGAGGTGCACAAATTACTAATTTATTTCTTCATTTTCTATGAGGGGAGGAGGAAAGGTAATTTACTTTATTTAGAACATATTATTACTAAACAATCAGGCCATTAATTTTTAAGGGGTGATAAATGTAATTTCAAGAAATTAAAAGGATGAATTTGTTGTTGCACAGCAGTAAAACGATAATGGAAAAACAGTTCCACGATAGCAATCTTTCTCAAACGCAGGGGGGGGGGGGGCGCAGATCCTGAAAATGCTAGTAACTGCATGCTTATGAATTGGTGTTAAGACTTTACTTTTAATTTAACTTGTCTGGACTAAAATGCAGTAATCCATATGCAGATATTGTTGTTTGCAACTTTTGAATTTCATGATGTCTTATTTTCAGAATGTCCATATTTTAAACAATTTTTAACTATTTCTAATAAAAAAAAATTGAATATTAAATTTATATGTTTGAGTTCAATATTTAACACACTTTATGTTTAAATTTTTTAAATAATTGCTAGGAACTCTTGTTTCAAAGACATGGAAGAACTTTTCTCTATGATGCTTTCGTTGTTTCTAGGGTTGAGGGGACAGAATCCCTAAAAGACCCATAACTTTTTTCATCGGAAAAGTTAGAGCATATACTCATGATCATTTTTTCTTTAAATCATGATTTTTGAAATTGACTCTGATGTTAAAAATTTAGAATTTCAACAATGTTTTTTTGACCAAAAAAAAAATCAAAAATGTTTAACTTTCTGATTTTTAAAAAATTCTTTGTATAAACTAAGATTATTATAATATTTTTTTATAAAAATATTCAAAATCTTAACATTTTTTATGAAAATTTTCGAAAAGGTAATATTAGTTGCCGAGAAACATTTTTTATTCCATTAACAGCTCAGTCCTAGTGTCTTTGAAAATGACAAAAAAAAAGGCAGAATCGAAAAATTGCAGAAGTTTATAAAATTAAAATACATTGACATTGAAACAAAAGAAACTAAGGGTTTGCTTTTAACCACAAAATAAGGAAGTATACCAAGTTTCATCAAAATCTAGATGGTAGATGTTAAAATCCCATTTTTGTGGTTGATTTGACAAATTTTAAACTATTTCAAATAAAATAGAAGCTTAGTTTTTTTTTTATTTGAGTTCCATATTCAACACACTGTATATTTAAATTTTTTTCATAATTGTTGACAATTCTGTTTTTAAGAATATGGAAGAGATTGATTTACGTTTTTTTCCAGAATGTGGGGGGGGGGGGAATCCCTTAAAATCCCCTAATGTTTTTCATTGCATAAGTTAGAGTACATATTCATGATCATTTTTTTAAAAAAATCATGATTTTTAAAGCTGACCCTTTTGTTGAAATTCAGATTTTTGCCAACACCTTTTTTTGAAAAAAAAAATTCAAAATTTTCAATTTTCTAATTTTTTAAAAAAATTTTGTGCAAACTAAGATTGTTAAAATATTTTTTTCAACATGTTCAAAGTCGTTATATTTTGGGTAAAAATTTTCAAAAAGATTATAGCATTAGTTACCAAGAAATAATTTTTTTTATAAACAACATCTCAGTTTGAGGTCTCGAAAATGACAAAAAATGTAAAATCGCCAAGTTTCAAAGGATTATAAGATCAAAACGCATTGATACTGGAAGAAAAAAAATTAGGGGGTTGCTTGCAAGCATAAAGGGATGAAGTATACCAAGTTTGATCAAATTCCGATACGGTGGGTGTTAAAATCCCATTTTTGTGGTTGAGTTGACGTGGAATGACCCAGAAGAGAAGAAATTTTCATCCGTCATACCTTGACGGGCGACTTTCTAGTCACAACACAATATGACTTATAGAAGTTTTTATAATTGGATTTTATAAAATTAAATCCAATTTTATAAAGTAATTTTTTTGAAATTGGGTAAGTATCTTGTATAGATCAGTTTTCTATTCCTGTCTAGAGAAGGTATTCATACATTTTATTGAACTCTCTTTGTAAACACTACATTATCAAAGGAATTTATTTTGGAGAATGCTACAAAATTTTGTGTGGAATTTAAATCAACAGCAAATTACCAAAGTCAAATACAGTGTTTTTATTTGTTTAATTGGGGATAGGTGCAAAGCCCGACTAACTAAAAGTGAGATCCAAGGCCCACAATAATTTTGAGGCCCCCTAAAGATTATTATTTTAAAAATGTGTGAATTTTTTGTATAGTTGTAATGCTGTGTATAATTCTTTAAGTAATTTGGGGCCCCTTAGGAAAAGGGGGCCCAGGCCTAGTAGGCCTTTGCAGTAATCAGGCCCTGGATAGGTGGGTGCAGTGGCGTTCCTAGCTTGGGTCACACTCGTAGAAGAGGTAATTTGTGGTATCGCCCCCCCCCCCCTTGCGCCCTTCTACAAATGCAAAAAAAAAAAATTTCAGTATTCTATGTAAACATAAAATTTATACAATTTTCAGAAACAACTACATTTCTGTTATAACGCAATTTTAAGAGAATGGCTAATGTAAGAAAGAAATAAAAATAATTTACACTTTGAATATAACTTGCTCTAGATACAGTTGTACAGGCCATCAAGATGTCAAAAAAAAATAAGGGGCTGTAAGAAATTGATGCCACCTTAATTATTTCAAACGTATCTCAAACACAAGGAAAGATAATGGGAGTTCAGTTTTTAGGTATATGGGAAAGTCATTACCAGGTCTATGTGTTGACAATATGAACTTAACCCTGGATATAATATTCACTCTATGATGTGGGGGGGGGGGGTCCGTGGGTTTTCCCTCGGAAAAATGTCAAATTTGTAGTCTTAAAAATGCATTTTAGTTTCATATTTTTCAACACTTTAAATTCCACTTTGGGTGTCACCCCACAGATGTTTGACAACTGGGGCAAACTCTACCCCTGTAGCAATTCCACTGGGTGGATGTCCATATAATTTTCCCAGAGGAGGTAAAAGTTTTTAAGTTAAAAAAAATGCATCTGTTAAAATTAATTTTCAGGCTGCTTTGTTAACCTGATATCTTGACTAAAGAAGAGTAAGAGGGGATATGGTTTGCGTAAGTTTAATAAAATCGGGAAAGTTTATGGGCTAATTTTCTGCACAGATGGCAAAACCAGGGGTCATTATTTTGTTTTGAACATTTCAAATTCCAATGTATGCTTGAAATCAGGTAAAGTTACTACTTCAACAAGTGCACACACACACATTTGGAATAGTTTACTAGAAGCAGCTATTACTTTTGTTGTGATAAATAGTTTTAAGAAAGCTCTTGATCTTTATTGGGAAAAGATAAATTGAATAGGACCGGCCTAGGTGGGGCCCAGGTTACTGGTTGTCGTATTTGTATTACATATTATTGATGAATTTAATTTGTAGAATGAAATATATTATGAAAATCATGCTTTAGTGTAAACTTCTAATTTTCAATTTCAGTTACCAGAAGACGCAGAAATGACGCTTGCAGAATTAAGACAAATGGCTGCTCGTCAGCAGCATCAAATTGAAGCACAGCAGCAACTTTTGGTTGCTAAGGAACAAAGGCTAAAATTTTTAAAGCAACAAGAAGCTCGTCATCATAACCTAGCTGAACAGCAATTGGACACCTCTTGTATACAAAATTTACGGGACAAAGTTGAAACTCAAGAACTAAAATTACGTCAGCTAAGGGCATTAAGAGGCCAGGTAGAACAACAAAAAACCAACAATGGAAATTTGGGTAAGAATTTTGTGTTTTATTGCATAGGTGAATTTTGAAGTTAGGGGGGGCTAAATGTTGGCATTTTAATTTATAGGTAGCCAATAAACAATTTTTCCGGTTCTCAAATGGAACTGTAGTGGAACATATAAAGCAAGCTTTGTGATTGTTAATGATATAACAGGAGTTTTTCTCCATTGAAACTTTTTTACACTGTCCTTAATTTGCACATTGGTCACAAAAAAGACACTGATTAAAAAGTTTCTAGGGGGAAAAATGTATCTTTAAAACCACAAAAATTACTGCAAAGATAGTATTTTGTTCTTGGGAAGGATCATAGTCAGCAGCAGAACAAAAATGGATTTTTCCCCTGGCTCAATTTCTTGTTCAAATCACCCCAATTTTTGAGCTCAAAAATGTGAATTTTTGTAAGATTTTAACGTTTTTAATTTGTACTAAAACAGTTGACCCATTTTCTTTATTTTCCCTGAGGTGTTCAATCATATTATTTTTACAAAAGATTTAAATTAAATTTTTGATTGCATAAACAGGTTATTTTCCTGCCTTAGGTAGGTGGTGTGAACAAATGAGAACACCACCCACTGTAAAAAATATATATATATCTATGTGCTATAGCTAAAATCCATGTCTAAATAATCCATTAAACCCACTCATAGAGTTTTCATTATTTTTCAAAATTTTAATGACTTGTGCCAGAAAAGGTTTTAAAAGCGAAACTAGGTAGACTCTATGGTGGTTCAAAAATACATGTAAAAAAAAAACTCCGAGAAAACAGGACTCTTCTCAATATTTTTAGTCTTGTGGATAGTAATATACTTAGAGATAACAGTCAGAAATTATTTTCCCAATTAACGTTAGCAGTTTGAAAAAAATTTCTGCAGAGCCAAAAATTTTTTTGCGAACGTCGTTTGCAGAAAATCGGTTCTTGTATGTTGAAACACTCTAACTTTGATAATGCAACCTGTTATATCATAATATAATTTGCATATGAATCAAAAAATTTCATACTTTTAGCAAAAAAAATTAAACCAATATCCTTAGTGAAGAATTAATTTTCCTTCTTCAGAAAAATTCATAACTTTAATCAAAGAACTATGTTTCTGCTGAATGTGCAAAACAAATGTACAGGATGCGGCGAAAAAACATGGCAAATAATTTTCCTTGTAGCTTTATTAAAAATAAATTAATTAACAAAACACAAAAAATAATAATATGAGAAGACCTTCAGCAATCAAAATTAATTGGTTTCAAACTGGCCGCCTTTTAAAGTGATACAGAGGTGCAACTGCTTATTGAAATTTTCATTCACGGGCCGCAAGTCTGTTAATCAATCCTATTCCCTATGAAGCAAATGGTTTAGAGAGTCCAAACTTATGTGTAGTTTAGGGTAGACCTTTAATTTTAAAGCAAATCATACAGTAATAAATGAGATTGAGGTCTCGCAAGTAGAGTGTAAACTCTGAAGATGATATTATGTCGAAACCAATGCCCTTTGCGCCACTCTTGTTTTTTTGGCCTTATGAACTGGTGTGGAGTCAAATTGAAATGTCCCATCCACATTACTATGTTGAAGTGCTCTTAGGTCCACAGAAGTACAGCAGTTTCTAAAATGTCCTTCTGGTACACTTTTTGATTCATTTTATGGCCGTCATCCACAAAAAAACCAGAGAATTTTTTATCACTTTCAAGGCCGATTCTAACAGGTTTGTGCGCGTGCACCACACGCGGGTGGCCAAGGTAAGGGCAGCCATAAGCCGCATACATTTCTATTAATCAAGCAAAATTTCACAAGAACTTCTCACAACAAAACTTTAAGTTGGTCGAATAGACTTATTAAGCTAAATTTTAAACCTTATTAAAGAATCAAAGTAAAAGCTGTAAGTATGAGCTGGTGGAATGGTAAATCAGTGAAAGGTATTTCTTCCATTGTGCCCGTCTCAAACCTTTCTGGCATCTTTGGAATCATACAAATGCCTGAACTTTTTGGAACTCAAAACTTCTGTTTGAGCTGTTTTTGCTTTTAGTTGCACTTATTGGTCATAAATTCCCCCATTTTACGAGCAACTTCTCTCGTGGAAACTCAAGAATTTCTTTGAACTCACTTTTGGATGACCTGAAAATTTACCGAAATGTTCACTGTTTATTTTTGTGCACTTTCCGGACATCAACCAAGCCACTTGAAGCAGCATACCGCATCAAATATTGTTTGCTAAGGCGTAATAAGCAAACGAACTGGGGTTCTATTTGGTAGAACAACTTTAAAATAGATCTTTTGCTTAAAATTGTAGGAAAAAAGAATGTATAAACTAGGAGACAAATTGTAAATTATTTTCTAATAAAGTGAGAGACAAAAATAAGACATTAAAATGAAAATACTTTACTTCCATTCAATGATGCAATGTTTGTCCGTTTTTTTTTTTTTTTTTTCCCCCGCACACTGTATACTGCCGTGCTGAGCACAAAAGTGGAATCTGCAATTGAGCTCAAGCTGAGATGTGTTTTGAAGTTTGGCTTTTGCATACATTTGATTCCGATGTCTTTTTTTTTTTCAGAATTTTTTTAACAAAAAGTTCCTGTAGAATCAGCAATCAATTTAAATTTTAGAATATCAACCAATTTTAGGCTTTGGTGTTGTATGAAGCAACCAGTGTTAGCGAGAAAAACATTCATATTAATTGAAAAGTATTCTAAATGCAAACTGTGTAAATATTACATAAATGTGGAAAAAGACTGACTTGTAAGGGGTTGGTTCTACAAGTCAGCCCTTTCTCACATCTATTTAAATATTTACCCAGTTTGTACTTAGAATACTGCCATGCTAAGCACGGAAACGGAATCTGCAGTTGAGTTCAAACCAAGATGTTGTGTTTTAAAGTTTGGCTCATCCATACATTTGATTCATTTGTCTTTTTTTTTTTTTTAATTTTTTTATCAGAATTTTCTTTAATGTGCCATATCAAATGACCCTAAAACATTTTATTTATTAAGTAAAATACGAAATTGAGAAAAACTTGGTTATAATAACTCAGTTTTGTTCAAAAGTGCAGGTATGACTACTTTTACTATTGAGCTTAGCACGGCCGTATGAATAAACTGAAACTCCATTTTTGATTTTGGGTCAGCTTTAAAAATCATTACGCAGTTTTGGTTCGTGGTTTCTGTTGAAAAGAAAAACCAATTTAGTTTTTATTTGAACTTAGACTGGATTGGAAAAAAACAACTCAATAGCTTTCATTTTCAGGCAGTAAAGTTACATTGTAAGGAAATCATACTTATTTTTCTTTCAAACAGTATCAATCATGTTTGAAAGTCAAAAATTACAATTTCTATTTCAAGTTTCAAAAAAGTTTTCAAAAAAGAAAATGTAATTGTTATAATTGGACACACCAAATATTATTGGTTGAACGATGCCTTGACTTATTTCTAGTGTTTGACCAAGAAAGCTTTCAGTTATAAAACAAAAAGGGTTTTTTTTTTTTTTAATTAAACTTACCTTTATGTGTACTTCTGTCAAGCAGAAAAAGACGTTTGGATTGCATATATTTTTTAATAGTTAACCCTTTTTATGTTCCCAGAAACACAGAGCTATTAAGAAATCCTATTTTTATTCATAAAAATTTTTCCCGAAAAAACCCGGTAAAATTTTTTTTTACGCCATTTCAAAATTTCCGTAAATTTTACATCTCTAAATATAATCGAAGAATTTTAGCTTCCTATTTCATCTAATAGGGTGCTGCACAACCCCTTCCTCCAAACTTCATAAGTATGGGGAGGGGGATTTAAAAAAAACATAGAACAGAAAAAATGGTGCTACATATCATAATATACACTAGTGACATACATTGCAATGAAATAATTATTTACAAAGAAACAGCTTGGGAAATTAAATGTTTATAAATTTGTGGCATTTTCTATGCTACGGCTAATGTTAAATTCAGGGGTCTTTGAGCACCCTCTTAAAATTTAAGTATGAAGCTAAAACTGTTACAGCATAATACTATCAATAAGTCTAAAAAAAGTAAGGGGTGTCATGGACTCTAGCTGAAAAAGTTTTTTTTAACCACCGAAGTAAACCCTGATAAATTAGTATTGATTAATTTTTGGTTCCCTAGCTCAATGTGGCATCAGTGCTCGGCTGTGACTTTTAAAAACACTGGGCATGGGAAACATTTTTTGACGCATAAATTATTTGCCCTTGTGTCCCCGTTATCGAGATATAAGGTCTTGAAGTCTGCCAGATTTTTTTAGGAAAGTTATCAAATTTAAAGACTTGATAAGAAATGGAAGGTAATAAGACTTCACCAGCTGCATGTGGCAGGAAATTCGTCTACAAAGTGTGCAAATGGTGTCTTCCACTTCATGCCTGAACTCGCAATTCAGTAACTTTTCTGAAAATCTTGGCAGACTTTAAAACCTTGTTTTCGATAAAGGAGAAACAAGGGCAAATAATGAGACGAAAAACATGTTTTACTGCGCTCTTACAATTAGCACTTTTTCATGATTACACGATCCTACAGTTTCTTGCTTAGTAGTGTTTCATATTTGTAATGGTAATGATCATAAATATCTGCATAATGATTGAAACTTTTTCCTTCAAGGGGCTGAGCTGGATTCAATTAGAGCATTATTTAGTGAGAAAGAAAAGGAACTTAATCTTGCTGTTAGTAAAGTTGAAGAGCTTTCAAGGCAGTTGGATGAAATTAGGAGCAGTAACAACAGAAAAAATTACATTGTGTCTTCTGCCTCTTCTGAACTTGAAAATTTAAAGAGAGAATTAATGGTAAATTGTTTGTATTTTAAGTTGAAAACAATATTGACAATAGCTGTTTAATCCCCTTCATTAATTAAGTCTTCATAACATGTTTTTCAGTACTTAACGAATGCCCTATTTGTTTAATTTATCTTGGTCAGTCCGTCCTACCTTTCAATTTCATTGAAGTCTTTTCAAAAAGTTCATTATGTAACAAAAGGAATTTATTTCTTCAAAAGTTTTGATAGAAATGTATTTTATTGTAATTAGAATCCCGTGACGCAGATACAAAAATTTAAATGTGCTGATTTATTTTTAAAAGACAATTTTGGAAGGATTTTCTAATCCAGAAATAGGTAATGTTCTTTTTTAATGATTCATTTATCAGACAATCCTTCTTTTTTAAAACCTGTGCATTAAACTCGTCATTTGAATTCACTTAACTCATTTTTAAAAGTTGCGAGTGTTCACTCTGCAAGAATTATTCATGCAAGTTGGAAATGTTTCATTGAATCAGTAATACTTATATAAACAATGCAGATCTAGGACTACCTGCTTTTGATGATAATGATGAGAAAGAGGAAATAATCTAGGGGATGTCAAGCAATTTTAAGCATAAAAACTCTAAAACTATTTTTATTTATTAATGCTAGTTGAGAAGCAAATTTGCCAAAAAAAAAAAAAAAAAAATGCAATTTTGTGCTTTGTATATAAAAACAAGTGGAGATTACACATTTTCCCTCTACTTTATTTGTTTTCCAACACTGCCCTGATTTTAAGTTTTCCCACTAGAAACATTTTTTATCACTGGTCCAACAGAAAACGTAAAATTGGGGTTCCTCAGTAATTCAATTTTTTCAGCCTAAAAATTTGGTTGCTTAATATGCTGATTTTGTTTCTCCCAAGTGTAATTAATCATCAGTTTTCATTTTATATTTTTAGTATCGAACAAAAGTAGCTGAACAGCAAAACAACTACATTTGCCAGCAGAGAGAAAACATCTCACTGAGGCATCAAGATATCGCTGTATTGGACGCAAAAATTAACGAGCTTACGCAACGCCTTCACCGAAAGTGCCTTTTGAATGAGCAGCTTGCTTCTCAGATTCACAATTCTACTCTGGCACGTACTTCTGTCAATTCTATCAACAACAATGTCTACCACGCAGCACAAATTGTCACCGTAGAGCCTATGATCCGTGAGACATCTGATCCGGAACATACCCGGGACGACATGGCAGCCAAGCTACATGGATCTCATAAAGGAGATCTGGGAGAGTTTTGTTTGACAAAAAATGACCCCAAGTACCAGACCCTTCCTTACAATACGAAGTTCACTTTAAAAGGAAAGCAGTGCGAGGATTCTCTGTCATCCTCAACGGAAGATGAGTCTTGGTCTGCCCACCCCGATTACTCTACGAGCAATAAAAGTAATCCACCTATGTCCATTGTTAAGCCATCGCCGAACATGTGCAACTTTTCACCCCGTCCATTCAACAGTGCTTATAATTCAAACAATAGAGTTATCTCTGAAACTCAAAAGAAAAGTGATGTTGAATCTAACCTGAGTCTGGTATGTAATTTATTCTACTCATTTTTCATTTAATGCTAATTTATTTTGCTATCTGCATTATGTTCAAAGCTATATACATACAGTGAACCTTCTGTCTGACCACTTCTATTAAACAAAATCCTCCTCCATTAATGACCAAAGTATTACGGAACACAATTTTTTCCCATCAACTTAATGCTAACTTTCCTTTTATTGAGTGTCCACTTGAAAAATGCCCTTTCTCTCAAAACAACTGCACTTTCTTCCCACAAAAGCAAAAGTTCTGTCTCTTTACAATCAAATCAGCACACGCATAAAATCGTTGCACATTGCATAGGAGTCGCATCGCACATCTTCAGGTAAAGACATTTCCTGTAATATTCAAGTTTCATTTTCAAAAGTGATTAAGATTGCAAATGAAATAAAGTGATTTTATAACATAGCATTAATATATGAGCCGCTCAGAAGCCACTGCGGTTAAGTCCAAAACACAAAAACTGAGAAAAGTAATGTTTTTTGATACATTAGTTTTTAAAATTCTTGGTTTATTAATTTAATTGGAAAAGTGTATGCAGTCTTTTTTCGAGGTGTAAACTTTGCAAAAAAACAAGATATGTACAGGATGTGTTAATAAAAACGTAAGTATTTATTGAAATAATGACAGCATCGTAAAAATTTTAGGACTTATACCTTTTGGCAGCTGAAAAATATAAGAAATTTATGTAAAAATAATAAAATAACATTTATTGGGTCATAAGTTCTCTGTTTATTCATCATAATAAACATCATCTTCTGGCGAGTTATTTAAATGTAAATCTTGATTTCCACGTGTTGTCCTTAATGTCCTGTAAAAGTAGTGTTTAATTGGAGGTATATACTTTAATAAACATATGTCTTTTTTTGTTTCTCTTGAAATTGTTCTGCCATTAGGATATAATATAGGTTGAGTTATATTTTTTAAATTTACTGGCCTACCTATTTCTTTTTTAATATCAATTACATGAAAGGTGTCAACCTCGTCAAAATTATGTTTGAACTTAATGCTGCTTGGGTTTGACCTTTCCAATTTTATCCATCTCATATTAAGCCAATTGACTGTTAGTCTACTTGTTGATTTTTTTCTGCTGGTAACAGCTTCTTTCAATGGTTTTGTGGAAAGAAATTCTTGTGGATTCATTTCTATAACTCTGAAAGGGTTCTTTCTTTTACAATAGAAAGTTCTGAATTTAAGTATCTGCGTCTGGGATTATGACTTGTATAATTGCTTGAAATAGCAGGAAAGGAACTTATGTATATGTTTTCGTACATGGGAATCATGTATTTTGTTACCTGGAATATGTTGACCCCGGTGGGCCTTCAGATCTTCCTTTGAATAGCAATTATATAGTTGCCCGTTACTTATTTGATATGTTTCTGTAAAATATTTTTTGCAAACACCAACATCTTGGCCGTTAAGTCTAATAAAACATTCAAAAGACTGAGATCTTGGTCCATTGGTGTTATTCCGGGGTCGTTGTCTTTTGATAACATGGACTCTAATTAACCCACTTAAAAATATATTTTGCTTATGATGATCATTAAGCTTGTAAAAATTTTTCATCGCCTGCTTTCTTTGATAAAAGGTTATCTTGCGATTACGAAGTCGTAAACAGTTAAAAGGCTTATTATCAAATTTCTTTGCAGGAATTATTCTTTTATTTCTATTTTGATATTGTTTACCTTGTATCCTTTTTTGTTTCTCAACATTTCTCGACCATTTCCCAAGATTCCTGCTGTGTTTTCTACCAACTTTTCCTTTATTTCGACGGATATTTATATACGGTTAACTCTCCTTGAATTAGAATGAAATATCGCATCACTTTCACTTTCACTGTGTTCTATTTCCATTGAAATTTTTTTAGGTTTTATACCCTTACAATAAATCTATTTCATTATTTTAAAAAGTCAGAGTTTTTACAGTTATTAAAGAAAATTTATTTAATGTTTTTGATAACACAATAATTTTCGCAAACACTTCAACGTAATATTTTTGTGTTCTGACGCATAAAACTCAAACAATTCTAATTAGAAGGTGACAGTTAAAGTTACTATGAATTTCTTGTTTTTCAGTGTTGCCAACAAATACCGAAAGAAGAAGAATAATTTAACTTTTATTTCATGGTTTATGTAAAAAAATATTGATAAAAGGTGGATTTATTCACAATGGCTTCTGAAATTATTATACAATATATTCAGAAGCTATTAAAAAAAGGGCTGTCTAACCTAGAAAAAAGTAACCAATGAGTAAATCCTTTAATAACTAAGAACATTATTATTTATTTCATCAACATTTCCAAAAATCAGAAAATATCAAAAAATGGACTTAACCGCATTGGCTTCTGAGCGGCTCATATGTTTATGGATTTTGTGTGTTATTATATTCAGTTCTTGGAATAATATGCTGCTAATAAGGATTTTTTTAAAGATAAAAATTATGTAATAAAAATCTATTAAAATCAATAAAAATTTCCACTATAAACTTTTTTTTTTTTTTTTTGAAACTGTTGGTTTAAAGATGCATTTCCTATTGAACTATTTTTCCTGTACTGCTATACATTAATGTTATATTATAAACACACTTAATTCCACTTTCAATCTTAATTACATCTGTGAATGTAAGTTTCTTCACTGAAGATATGGCGATTCGTATGCAACATGCAATGCTTTGGGGTTTTTTTTTTTTTTTTTTTTTTTGCAACATGAATATATTTTCTGATACATGGCTTATAAGAGCGGGACCATTATTCTGGTTTTACACTACAAAATACTATTCTATGTGTTTCAAAATTAGCTTCACTTTCAAAAAAAAATAGTAATTCAAGAATTTTGTCAGTTACTTTGCTTTAAAGTGTAAATTTTTGATCCAATTTTTATAGTTTGATAGCCAATGCTCCAGTCGAGGAAAAAATTTGGAAACTGCCCCTTTTTATAGGGTAGGTGACGAATTTTTATTGGACAAAAAAAAAGTCCTAACAGAATAAAGTAATCTAAACTTTTAGATTACTTGGTCAGGTTTGATTCAAAAAGCAGATTTTTTTTTTTTTTTTTGTAAAAGGTGGTTTGATATCAATTTACCTTAAATTTGCCCTGCCCTATAACTATAGAACTGTTGATAACCCTTGTGTTGGTTCTTTCAAGTCTATTTTGAAACCAAAATATTTTGTATCTTTTAAATTTTTTTAGGAAAATTCATCTAATGATAACTCTGTCCTCGCAAAAACAGAACATAGCAGTGAAGTTAATCCCAATGATTCAATGAATAACAATGTGGATAAACCCCCAGCTTCAGCAGTAATTACTTCATATGAAAAAAGTAAGACAGTACCGGTGAGAATTGTGAAACCAGTTGTGCCTCCAAAACCAGCTCTTCCAGTGAAACCAATGGTTATGAACCGTCCAAATACTACTTCAAGAGATAAAAATGCTGAAGGAAAAGATCTTGTTAATGAAGCATTGTCTGTTCTTCAGAAAAAAGCACCTGAAAATGAAAAGAGTGCTGTTAGGTATGTATTCTTCACTTAAGTTATCTTGTAAATATTTTATTTGTTGAGAAATAAACAAATACCTTTTTTGTACTGCAAAGTAATTGTAAGAAATGCAATGTTCAAGGCTCAAATGTGCAAAAAAACAAAAATTAGACCTTGTTTCTGGGTTTCAAGGAACTTTGTTTTTTAAAACAGAACAGTATGAGCTGTTCGGGGTAAAATCAGGACAAAAATGCAGTTTTTTTTTTTTTTTTTTTTTTTTTTTTTTTTTTTTTTATGTGTATCTAGAATCTTTTGCAAGTTTGCTTTTAACATTGTTTTCCTGACTATTATTTGTTGCCTGTAATATTCTACTTTTAATATAATAATCTAGTAAATAAAATACAGAGAAAGATGTAAAACAAAAACCTATTAATTTAAAAGTAACAACTTTTCATCCTTTAATCGCTACATCTTAGTGTGATGTATGAATGTCTCTCATGCCAAATGGATTTCCATATTTTAGCTTTAGTGGTGCTTTGTTGAGGTACAGTATGTGAGATTTTGCTAAAGTTTTGGTCAGAAAATGTTAACACAAGGACCCATTTATTCCTATGAGTAATACAGTAAAACCTGTCTACAACAGTATTGTTGGGACCTAAAAAAATATTGTTATAGGACAGATTATCATTATAGACTGATTATTTATGCTAAAATTTTGGTGGGAACAAGGAAAATGTCGTTATAGACGGGTTTATTGTTATACACAGTATTGTTATACCCAGATTTCACTGTACAATCTTCATCACCTTTCTCTAATTTTTATTTTATGGACTTAATTTGGCAAAGTGAAGCATTCATTTGGCTAACATGAGGAGTACCAACCAAAACCGCACACGTCCATTAGGGTGGGCCGAAAAAACTTTTTTTGGAAATCTGTTTTTGGATAGTGCGGAAAAGTTGCTATATGGACCCGTTATTACCCATAAAAAATTTCGCTAAATTTGTTTAATATTTAGCCGGCGCTATTTGACCTTGAAAAACTGAAAAAAAGGACAAAATTGCACTTTTTTTCAAAAAAAAAGAGGGGGGGGGAGGCAAAAATAAAAGTTTGAAGCTAGTTTCAACAAATATTAGAAGTATCTGTCAGTGCATTAGTTGAAATCCTCAAAGATTTTTATACATTTCGTAGAATATTTAGCTACGCTCCTTTGAGACTGAAACATTGGAAAAATGAAAAAAAAAAAAAAATTAAAAGTAGTTTCGAAATAAATAAGTACTGAAATGTTACGCAATACGTAACCTAGAAAAAACAGTGAAAATTCAATCAATTTCATGCGACATTTGTACGCCAATTTTAAAAAATGCACACACTCAAATAAAAAATAGTTACATAAGATGCTAATTTTTTAATCTTTGGTTCCAGTAGTTTCTTCGGGATAATAAACGGCGCTCAACTACTTCTATTATTCCTAAGATTATTTTATAACTATTTTATATATATTTGACAAATCGAGCCCTTGAGTATTAAAAAAATGTGAATCCTCTGAAGTCCTTTAAACTGATTAATGAATTGAACGCAAGTATTCTTCTTTAAGAAATGCTGTAATTCTACACCTCCACAGCTGGGAGTTAAGCAATTAAAGGGGTCCTCTCTTGCGTCCAATGTCCACAATCAGTTGCCACTGAGGCATCTTATACTGGAATTGGACGGTTGCACAAAGTGGCCACATTCATATTCTGGAGCTATCGAACAACTTCTTAGAGATTGTAAAAAAATCCGGTGGTCAAATTTGATAAAATTGACTGCAATCTTCTGGTTTTGGACATGGAAGATATAAAAAATTTAAGTATTAACAACAATATTTGTATAGAATCTGTCTTGCCGTAAAAGATGGTCAGTTGTTCTTCAAGCGTGGCTGACAGTAGCCCAGGCAAACTCAGTCAGTCGAGCGCGATGGCTGACAACTGCAAACCATTTGTTACGCTTGTATATAGGCACTCCAACTCCATCAGAAAATCTTACAATACTTGTAAAGTATGTAATGTTAGTTTATGCTCCAATGTGGTTTGAAATAAAAATAAAACCGAACTGCCAGTACGGCACCCAACATTTTTGGAAAATGATTTCTCTTGGAAGGCAGTTTCCAGACAACGTTAAGGAGATAATTTTCAAAGTTCTCTCAAGTAATGCATATTTCACTCATCCTGAACAGCTACTGTTGACAATGTTGTTTGACTCAAGAAAATACATTCGGGAATTAGCTGTTAGGCGCATTCTGAACTCTAGAAATAAGAAGACGAAGAGCTCGGATGGTGTACGATTTTTTGAGTGTCCTAAACTCAATTTTGAAGCCGTTGATTATGTTGATTTAGTTGATTGGGCAAACTGTGTTGTAACAGAGCCACCTCTTACAATGCATCTAAAAGACCAACAATGGAAAGAAATGTGCAAAGAACATTCTACTGAGTTTACTTTCGAGAAATTTCCCTGTCACACGCAAGCTGTGAAACGTTGTGTGAAACTAATAACCGAAGCTGCAATAAAAGTTCGTGGTGAAACTGCACGAGATGGATACATTCGTGCAAATTTTCATGCTAGGAAAGAACTTCCATCATTTGATAACAAGGGACAATATTATTCCAAAAAATAATATTCATTATGCTTGAGGTAGTATAAATCAAATTTGAAGATTTCTTTTTTAAACTTTTATTATCTATATATGTAATTCTAGAAAATGTATGATACTATTGCGTGATAATAATTACTATGATTAAAAGTGCTATTTAATTAATTAATCTATGATTTAATTTTGAAAAATAATTTTCACATTGGTCTTTAAAGAAATTCAATATTTTTTCATTTTTCTCCAATTTTTGATGTCGGAAAGGAGCGGTTAAATGCTCCTTAAAATCAATGAAACATTTTATGGGCTCGAACTGGCTCACATTTTCGATGCATTCTAGCAAAATATTTGGAATTTAGTTTTTTTAAAAAAATTTCGACAAAAATTCATTTTTCTCTTTTTTTACGGTTTTTCAATGTCAAATAGCGCCGGCTAGATATTTTTTAATATCCAAGAAATTTTTTGTGAGTGCTAACTAGCTCACTACGCAACTTTTGCGCGCTATCCAAAAATTGATTTCGAAAAAAAAAATTTTCGGCTTATTTCGGCCCACCCTAACGTCCATCCTGAGCGATTTTCGGGAAGTCTTGAAAAACTTGTTTCAACTCAGTCCTTTATGGGGGAAAATGTATTTATATAAATTGATTTTGCCTCATTAATATCCTTAAGAGAAAGCTTTCAAATATAATAGGATCCAATAAACCTGTAATTAAATTTTCAAATTCAACATGTCCTTGTATGATTAGATCTAATGCACATGTTTCACTTTAATTAAAATCGTAATGGAGTTTTTAGTTTTTGGACGAATTAGGAACTTAAAATTATTCCCAGACGTCCACTATAACCTCAACAGCAAGTAAGCACAAAATTCGACAGCGTTGATTAGCTCCAGATCATGTGACCAGAATGAGGGCTATTGGTTGATTGGACATGTTTTCTGATTGAAACAATTCTATGGGCGGACGTTCTTGTTTGATTTAGACCCTTAATTTTAAAACATAATTTAGATGGGGTATGATTTCCCTTGGCTTAAACTGATAATTCAGTGTTGTAGAAACCATAAAATAAAATGTTTGAATCAGTTAATAATTTAATTTTTGTTGAAACAGGTTTTGATTGGCACCCCCTCACATGTAATTTAATGGATCACATTGTCTTGTTCTGGTCAATTAGCCTGAATATCTTTGTTTTTTTATTCATAAAATTGAGGATTTTAATCGCATTTATTACTAAAATTAGTTTTTCTCATCGGTTGTTGAAGATTTTGTAATAGAACTTAATTAGGAATTTAAATAATGAAATTTCTTCTAAATTATGACAATCTTTGATCCACTTGAATGTGATGCGTTAGTTACTGGTATCATGCACAAAAACTAGGTTCATTAAATTTGAAATACACAAATCTGAATATGAGCAAGGAGGGGTTTTTCTGAAATAAAAGCAAAATTTTAAACTCAATTTGAAATTGAATCAAAACCCTTAGACCTTACTTTTATAAAATTTTCAACTGTGTATGGAGATTTTTGTTATTTTTGATTAATGTTGAATTTTAATTGATTATTCATGTGTATGTATTTCTTTAAAATATTGTGTTTATAAAAATTTTTTGGAAATCAATATGTCATTCAGTTTTTTTTCCTAGTAGTTCTTAAGTATTGTTCATTATTTTTCTTTTTAAAAACTTACTCTTCAATAAATCAAGTTTTTCTATTCTCAGCAACTACAGGGAACGATTGCTGTATTACCAATGTGTTCCTAGGTAAAACCAATTGTTCATGCAACTGTTTTACTGTGTGCTCATTTGCATGAAATAGTTAGAATGCATATGCTTGCATACTGATTAAAGAATTTGAAAGCTTTTTTTTTTCTTAACATAAGGATCTCGGGTCAAAAAATTCTTAATCTGTTGTGTAAACTAATATTTTTTTTAAGTATTCAAATATAAAATCTTCTTAATAGCATGTGTTGTTTTAAAAATGTTAAGCTATAAATTCCTGATAAAGAGTCGCATAATGAAACTAATGACATGTTTAGTTTCAGCAAACTGAATGCTACCAGTTCTAAGTAATTTAGGAAATTTGTTATTTCCAACTATAAATTAAAACTTTTTAGTAAAACTATATAAAAAATATAAAAACAATCTGGAGGGTCAGTGTATCACCCTCCATGAATTACATGCATTAGGTTAGTATTTTTAGAAATCTTTAGTATTTAATATAAAATCCCCATGATTTAAAAAATTAAATAAGCTTATTCAGTGTGAGATTTCATAGCTATGCTTTTCCCCCCCTTTCAAATAATATTTTTGTAAACTGTCTTAAATATGCATAGCTAGCATATTTAAATCTTCAATTCAGTAACAATAAATACATTGCCTGTGTAATTAACATTGTGTGGCTGTAACTAATAAATAAATAAATAGTTTTTAAAAAATCAGCTTCTCAATATTAATTTTGTTAATGATCACTTTATGATGGTTTGCATTGCTTTTGATTTCAACATCTTGTTTTTTAAATTTCAGGTATACTAATCCACGTGATAATTCTCAGGATAAAGCTCTTCCTAAAAGTAAAATAGCCACATATTTTCCTAAATCAGAATCCAGCCCGGTGTCTGAATGTAGACCAAACGAATATTCTGATGCAGTCGATGCTCCGAAACGTAAATCGGCCTTCTGCCTTCCTATCAAACCAAAACCTCTGACCATCAGGAAAACTCCCGGTTTAGAACCCCCCAAGCTGAAAGTTCAACCTGTTAGTATCTCAAGTATGCAAAGGAAGCTTTCAGATTCTCAGCTTCTTACATCTAACTTGAAAACATCACTAAACGTACAGCCTTTTAATTCATCAACAGAAAGCAGAAATTTGGACAGTGGGAAACCTGATATTAAAAGTACCGATGAATCTGCTGAAAATAATTCCTCCCTGCCATCGCAAAGTGGAAGTGTGGAGAAGTTAGATGAAACTGAAGCAGTAATAGAGTCTGAAGAAAATAAAATTCCTTCTGTCAAAGAATTGAAAAGTAATTTTGAGTCGTCTGAGCAAGATTCCTCACTGGAAAAATCTGGTAAATTTGCAACTTCTTTTAACCTTTTTCAGGGGTGGTTATGCGTGGTAGAAAACACAAATTTTTGCGATTCAAATGGTTTTAAAATATAGTAGTACCTTGTTCACCTGGACCTCATTCATCTGGTCCAAATTTGTAGTTTAAAAAATATATTGGCTTAAATCACAATTTTAAATTAAGATAACAACAGCTATAAGTATGCTAAAAGTTTGCTTATTATTTTGTTTAAATGTAAGATTCCTGCATAAATCAAACTATAAATTATAGTAATTTTTACAGACGTCACGGCAAACTTTTAGCAATGGTCTGGCGCCGCTGCAACCTAACTATTAATGATATAGTGCTAGCGCTAGATGAGCCTATGTAATTTTGTTTAAAAGCTTTGTTTTGCTGTAATGAAAGATAGGTTGGCTTATTTAAGAATTTGTTTTGTATATCACAAACATTACTTGGATTTTTGTTTATCCAGATTCCGTTTGATCTCAGTTAATCTGGATAAACAAGGTTGTTTTGTGTTCGCAATCTTTCTTGAATTTAGATTCACTATACTTAGGGGAAGGTGGGGCAAGACGAGATAGCGGGGCAAGATGAAATACTGAAGCTTCTCACTATTTGGGTGCAGACATCTAGCGGAAAAGTAGTCAAGTAGTTGCAATGGAAGAAGAAACCACGTTGGTTGAATCAACCATTTTGTGCGCGGCATTTGCATTGTATAAAATATTTTTTTCAATTTTCGTGTGTTTCGCCGTACTCTTATTTTGTTGGATCATCTTTTCAAGTGTATTTTGGTGAGTACCATTTTTTAAATCTTTTTTGCTATCATATAATCGTAATCCACAATGCAAAAGGATAAATTTACAGTGATTTAATGTTATTTTATTTATATCCTGAACTTGAGTAGACAGTGAACACGACAAATGGCGCAGTGGGGCAAGACGAGATATTGTAAGAGGGGCAAGATGGAATAATATCTCATCCTATCCCGCATGTATTGAAATTTGTTTTTAATTCTTTTCAAATTTCTTTTCAACTTATCAAAGAAAGACAAATAGAGGCAGTTGGTCACGAGAATCAATGAAACATGCCATTGAATCCATAATGAATGGCGAAATGGGATTTCAGAAAGCATCCCGAGCTTATAATGTACCACGGGCTACACTTCGTAGAAAACTGAAAGAAACTAAAATACAGTTGTTGGACGGGAGCGTTCTCACGGTTTCAACAGCTGGAAAAATTTATTCAAATAAAGAAACCGCAAGTGTAGATCTAGTTAAGCCTTTGGGCCCAATCCAAACTATTTTTTCTTTGGAAGAAGGAGACCTACTTGTGGACTATATTTTGAAAATGGAAGAAGGGCTATTGGGGGATATTTCGATAATTGGGAATCTGGCGCGGTCATCTCATTTTTGGCGTAAATTTTATTTTGGTAGCCTTGCTGATTTATAGTAACCCTATGTGAATAGATGTTTCCCATAGACTAATAATAAGAGTAGACTGAGCTATCGCAACCCTTTTGCTGCTCATAAACCAAACCATGTGACTGGTGGATATCCTAGCAACAGCGGGCATTGATCGTAGCAGACGATCAACGTCCACGAGAAATAAAATAAATAGAATTGATGGAACACGGAAGAATGATCTTTTATGGAGTCCGATTTGTAAATTTGTTATTCTAAATTGTAAATATTTTGTTAATATAGTGAGTTTTTCGTTTAGATAGTACTGTGCATTTTTTTAGTCAATTTTAATAACTCTCTAAGCAATTAAAGATACAAGCGCCCAAAAAGAATCGGCAAACGGTAAGATTTTTACCTACATATTCAATTTAAGATATCGATTAATACATTTTTGCGTAAACGCAAGACGTTTACGCCATTACGTTCACACCAACGCTGACGTAGCAGTTCCAAATGAAATAAAAGTTACTGAAAACTGTGATCAAAACTAATTACTAATGTCAAAATGATGCATAACTAAAAGAAAAACAGTTCAATCCCTGCACCTGGAAACAGTGGCGGCGCGAGAGCAAAAGTAGACGTCTGCGATGCAGTTTTGCGAGGCCCTATTAAACATAAAATACTCTCAGACAAAAAATTGAATTCATAGAATTTATTTTTATACTAATTATTGGCACTTAGAATTACCAATTCTTTTCTTAATTGCTGTAACAAAAACATTTTGTAACTAGTAGCGCAATCAAAAAGAGGTGTGTTTTGGCGGTAGGGGGAGGGGGCAGTACATCGAAAGTGAAAAAATGACCGAATAGAAAGGGGGGTCCGGAAATTTTTGAAATTTGTAGTTTAAAAATGCCATTTTAGGCTTTCTTTGCCGATGTTTGGGGAAAAGAAATACATGGGTCTCAGCGGAAATTTCTAGAAATTGAAGCCTTAAAACACATTTATAGGCCATATTTATTGACTCTAGTGTCAGAAACTATCCCCGATCGATTCTTTTTTTTTTTTTTAATTGGTCGAAATCAATTCCTTCTCCCCCCTGCAAGTTCTCAAAATTGAAGCTTCAAAAACAGAATTTCAGACAAACTTTCAAGATTTTACGGAAATGAGGTTCTGGGAGCTCTTCCCTGGAAAAATTTTGAAAATTATGGTCCTAAAAACTTAAGCAATATTTTATATTCAGGAGCCATTCCACTTGAACTTTTTGTTAGTGTAGTTCAAAAAACCTAATTGCTTATGATTAAAAAAAAAAAAAAAAAAAGACGGAATGGGGACCCTT
>NC_072734.1:24494885-24592884 GCF_026930045.1 Uloborus diversus | reverse complement strand
CCTATCCCAAACATTTGCCTAATATTTAAAGGAACAAACAAAAAATACGAACAAAAAGACTATTTTTTTAAAAAATATTTCTAAAAATCCAGGGGGTTCCAATGGCCCCCTCCTCACCCTGATTTTCCAAATGACGGACCTGAAATAAACTTTGAAACGAAATCCAGGAAGGATAGATCGTTTTATTGATTTTTAAAATATTTTTGGGGGAATACCCCATTGGATCTCCCTTTTTTGCTACATATTTTCCTGGTTTTCACCTCTCTAGCCCTTCAGAAAGAATGCTCGTAGTCATAGTATATATTCCCATTCTCCTCTAAATAAAAATGATGGCGATCAAATGGCTACTCATCATCGAAGGAGGGGTGGGAGTTCACTAATCTTGCTAAAACAAAAGGAAAAAAAAAAACAGTATTTAGTTAAAATTTCATCACGTTTGGGAAGCAGAAAAGTGCTTGAACTAAATCCAATAAGTAACTTTTCTAACTTGGTTGTCCGTTTTCTGCTCAAGTCATGTGGCAAAACAAGACGCATGTTTTATTTTGATCAACGTTTTGGAATACAATTAACTTTAAACTATAATACTCAAAAATATACTGTCGTGAAAAGTATGATAAATTTACATTTTCCCCAGTCAAAATTGAACATTTATATCTCTCATATACAGTCGGCTTCCGCTCCAAAGCGATTCAACTTACGCCAAATGCCTATAACGCGAGTTTTTCTCGAGTAACGAATGTTAGAGCTAACGCTAATTTCTCACCCACAACACGAAAACTTTTGGAAAGGAATCGTGGCGCAAAATGACGGCTTCGCTATTTACTAACTAAATATTAGTTTCGTGAATATACTTTCATCTCTTTTAGCATCACTAACTGCTCTAGTTCCCACCCCAGCACTAGTCAAAAACATCGCTTTGTTAGTGTGTATAAATAACAACTCCACAATTATTCTTTTAATATTTTAAATTCTAAATATGAAAGGTGATGAAATATTCTGCACCAAAGCACGCTGTTTCATGCTGTGTTTGTAAAGATAGAAGGAAAAAGTGAAAATTTGTGACAAGATAACGAATTCTTGAACGCTTGAAAACTCTAAAAAAAAAATGGTTCGAAGGCAGTGGCGAATTTACCAGGGGTGGAGGTGGTGGGGGACGGACTGCCCCCTCCGTAACTGTCATTTTCGAAAACCAATAATATAGAATTAAAGGATATTACTAACTTTCGCTATTAATTTCAATCAAGTACATTCCACAAATTTGCTTTAAATTAAGTTGAGACAGTGTAGTCGAAGATGGACAGCATTACCCACACTTTTTAATTTGAAACCGAAGCTCGCCCCTCCCCTCTTTTTTGAACATTAATAATTTTTATATTTCTATATGTATCTTCCAACCGTTTTTCTTCCATGGACTACACTATACTGTTATGATGATACATTTTGCTATGACTTAGAACAGTGGTTTCTAACCCTGGGGGTGATAGCCCCCCAAAAGGGGAGATTTAACTCTTGAGGGGGGGGCGATAAGTTTGTGAGGGGCGATAGGGGGTGATTAAAATTTAAAATACAGGCTAAAAGGGGGCAATTGATTCCCTCCTCCCCCTACATAGTGGTGTTGAGGGGGAGGGAATATGGCTTTCACGTTTTTCAACCGCCACCCCCTTGCAAAGAATGTAAATCCGCCACTGATCGAAGATAGCGCAGCAATACTGTATAGTACTATTACAGTGTAGTGCTTTATTATTACTGCATACTGTATGTACCGTACTGTTTTATTTTTTTTTCATGTCTCTCTCTCCCATTGATAATTGATATTGTGCATCGTTTGAATATTGCTGTTTTTTTTAAAAATACAGTAAAAATTCAGCTGTTTATGCAAGAAACGGTAATATATTGCTAAGAAATGGTCTGGGAACAGTTTAAAGGGTGTTTAAAAATGTCTTAAATAATTGAATAAGTTAATACAAAATTCGTATATTGTACATGTATATTCGTATATAACACACACACACACAAAATCAACTCCTTCAAAGTTTCAGTAAAGATACTAAAGTTAGTTGAAATCTATGATCTAATAAACTTTCATTTTAAAAGCACCAGCTTTGATACGGTGCTCCAAAACTTGAATTTGTTTACATATATATGTTTTTTTTTAACTATAAAATGAGAAAAAGCTTACTGGTGATCAATTGGATAACGGAGAATTAAAAACAGCAACAATAGTGATAATAATAATGAACAGAAATTTAAAATTCAACTTTAAATTTCTTTCTATTAGAATTATGTTGTCTTAAAATTAATTTTCTCTCTTTTTTCTTCAAGTCCTTATTCTATTATACCCTTCGCAAATAGTTTCAATTATGCGTGCTCAGTCATTTAAAACGAGGGGCATCATGACCGGATAATTGGACAGTTCGGGCAATTAGAGTTTGGATAACTGGAATCCTACTTTGATATAACACAAATGTAATGTATCTTCAAATTCAGAAACCTGTAATTCTGTTATGGGGGGAAAAATTCACTTCAGAGAACTCATAATTTAAAAATACTGATTTTATTTTTAAAAAACCACTTTTTGTGAAGTTATATCTGAAATTAGATTTTTTTGGAGTTTTAAATAGTAAAAAATGTAATAAACATCCATGGAATGACACAACCAATGATTAAAAAAATTATAATAACGGAAATTTAAAAAGAATCGCCGTTTTTGGTTCTGGACCAAAAATGGCCGCCAGGGGGGGGATTTTGGAATGCCTCCCCTTTATAAAATTTTGTTTATACAATGTCTACAAGCATGCCGAGTTTCATAATTTTATCACAATTTGCAGTTTCTTCCCCGTAGCCCCCCGACTATTTCCAAGTTAGGCGAAAACTAAGATCGATCTCGGGGGGGGGGGGAGGAGAGCTGTTCCTCCCCCTCTTTACACGACTGGGCCCTGTTAAATGCCGTAAAAAACTATGTTTTCTTCTTCAAAATTTTAAAAGATTCGTACCACCAAGTTTTCTCTGCAATTCCATGGTAATTTTTGTGGACCTTTGTCATGAACAAAAGGTAAAATTCCTCGTAAAGATTAAAAAAATGTGACCTTTCAAAGACAATTTTCTTTTAAACTGTCCAAGTCTGATTTAACAAACTTTCCAGTCTTTTCTATTACTATTTAGCAATTTCTATAAATGCAGCATGAAGGAAACAAAGCTTCTAAAGATTAATATTAAAAAAAAAAAAAAAAAAAAAACTACATTAGATTGACAACTTTTATTAGTAGATTTAATAGCCAAAAAGAAGACATTTCTAAAATATGTTGCGATAAATTTACCGAAGTTTCCGCGGTTAAAAAGATGAACCCTTGGTATAACGAAATCATTTCTGATCTAAACTTCAAATCGAACTCAAAATGCTCTCATCTCATTTCTCTGCAGCGGTTTTGTTTGCTTTTCCGATTCCTTCGCGCTGTCAATGCCTGAAGGCACTTGAGGGGAGTGTTTCGAACAATGAAAGACATTCCTCCCCACTAACTCCTCTGAAGAACAATATCTCCTCCACACAAATTCCGGTTTAGAGATCCCCTTTTCTGGATGTCGCGTAAATCCTGTCAGTTGTAAAACTAGTTTGCGGCTAAAACGTACAACGAGCATGATGCTTTCGTCACAACCAGGGTGCAACATTTTGCGCCATCTATTGGGGTAAAGGGAGATTTTTTCATAAAATGGGACACTCTTAAAATTAAAGTTCGAACGGTTCGGTACTTTTTGAGGGTCGACAAACCCCCTACGTTCCTTATCGGTTGCCCAAGTACCTCGCTGTCAAATTTGCGACGTAAACTGTGGATTTGTATAGGGAACATACACACATGCAAACATACCTATATATTCTCCGTTTTATTTATACAGATATCTAGTCACAATAAACCCATGTTACGATCTCATGAAACTGATGTCATTTCGGCTTATAAAATCAAATTACACCAGTTTTCAGAAATTCAGAGGATGGAGACATTACTGAAATACTTTTATTTCGAACTTATCGAAGCTGAACGGAATCAATTGCGTTCCCATACATGTGATGAGCGTATTTTCCGGTAAACAATACGTCCGACAACACCGGGCGATCAAAAATCATACCTTGGCGGCTAGTTTTTCCGGAGCAAAAATCTTTCAGCAGACATGTTACACTGACTTTTTATTAGCTCTAAGAAATTAATCTTCTGGCGTACAAAATTTTCTTCCTGACTATCAGATTTCAAAAATTTTGTCGGTCTCTGAATACTGTACGGTATGCAGTAAAAACTAGGTTTTGTGTTCGGATAAGCTCATTTTCTCGCAAATGATACTTCTCTGCAATATGGCAGAGTATGTAGTGAAAGTCAAAAATCTTCTATCATCATTCTGATATATTTAGAAAAGCTTATTTTCCCGAAATTGGTGCTTCTCTGCAATACGACAGAGTTTGCAGTGAAAACCTATTTCGGGGTAAACGTAGCTTGTTTTTAGCCTATTTTCCCAGTAAAAGTCAGAGAAAGAAGAAAAAAGCACGAAAGAAGGCTCAATGCATCTTTAAAATATCGCGAAAAAGAAGTCGAAAATAAATAAAATCCTCATATAAATAAGAGCCGATGATCAAGTAACCCGCGTGATTCAACAATGAAACTCACGCCACGACATGATAATTTGATAACATGTTTTGGTAATGTTTAACATGCAGGGAAAGACTTTATTGTGACAAGGCTGAACTCGATCCGGTCACTTAACTGTTTTACTGGTAAGACTCATTTCAGGGGAATGAAGAAACGGAAAAATTGTCAACAATGAACGCTACCTAGTGGAGTTTAGGGTTCATCCATAGACTAATAATAAGAGACTCTTATAATTAGTCTATCGGTTCATCCACCTGAGTTAGGGTTACAATTTCAACTATCAAAATATCACCAAACAGGCCATTTCTTCGTTCAAATGTAGAAGCGTAGAAGCAATTTTCACCCGTCATACGTTGACGGGTGACTTTTTAGAAATTAAATAAATATCGAAAAATTAAAAATTGGAAAGTGGGGTATTGAGATAGGGAAAAATGTCTGTCGGTCTTTACCCCCCCCCCCCCCCCCCAATAACTTTCGTGTGAATAGTCCGATTCGAACAATTTTTTTTTTTTTTTTGTTCGAAAGAATTTGGCGAGGACGCCTCATTCTTATATTTCACTTTTTGATTCGAACAATGTTTCGTTCAATTGTGTTCAAAAAATCTTAACATAAACGCCTACAAGGAAATTCAAGGCAATCCCAAACTTAGAGACAAATTTGGTTCAAAACACTTTGTAAGAAAAAGCTTTTGAAAAAGATCATGTATAAAAAATATCTTTTTGATTTGAACAACTTTCCGTTCAATTTTGAAAAGTTCAAATCCCTTAACATTAGTGCCTACGGGAACACTGGAGGTCAATATAGATTCCGAACTTAAAAGCGGATTAACTTCAAACAAATTTTTTTGAAAATAGCTCATGACGAACAACTCCCGACTCCGACAGTTTTGTGGCACCCGACTCCGACTCCTTTCCTGAAAATTAGTCGGACTCCGACTCCACGACTTCGACTCTGACTTCGTAGCTTTAGCAAAAATTTATACACAGAGAAAAAGTGACTAACTCCGACTCCGGCTCCTTTATCCCAAAATTAATCCAACTCGACTCCCCAAACATTGGCAGAGTTGGGAATTTAAGGAAAAATGACCGATTCCAACTCTGAGTCTTCGACTTAAAAACCTTTGACTCCCGAATCTGACTCTTTTGTCTCAAAATGAGATTGACTCCGATTCCGCAGTCATAGTTTTTACTGAGAAATAATTATTCGCAACTCCAGAGCTCGAATACGCTACCTTGAGGTGGTTAACAACACTAAAGAAAAAGGTAAAACATTCCATTCCACGTGTTTTCTTTGGGGTAAATTACAGGCTTCAGACAGTTTATGATGTAATGTAATTTCAGAAGAACAGAAAAGAAAGCTTCCCACAAACACGATGAAAAATTACTGTCATTCAAGTATTGTCTAAGTGTCAAAGCAAGTTATAAGTTATGGCGTGTGTTTGTTTTACCTTTTTCATCCGCCATTAGACAGTGGCTGCAGCGCCCCCTAAAGTTTATTGGAGTTGCGAATTCCTAATATGCTTTGTTTTTATTTTCACTCTAAAGTTTTCATTTATGTATTCAGTTTTCGGTGGATAAACTCGGAGTCCTTTATGTTTCTACATTCGCAACTCCAACGAACTATAGGGGGCACTGAAGTCACTGTCTAATGGCGGAATTGAAAACTAAAACAAACGCACATGGTAACGAAGAAAATGCTAAAAGTGTTGTGATTTTTGTTCGTACGTATGATTGTTTCGCTTTATTCTTTTTAAATTAATTTTCAAAGTCTTGTTGATATTCTGACCCACGTAGAAAGAAATGAGAATTCAAGAAGCATTACTAAACGTCAAACATTAATGCAAAGTACGTAGTTCGTAGTTCTAAGCAGCCATTTTCACGATGTTGAATTCGATATTTATCAATTCTTGATAAAACTAAATAATAATTGTGGCCTGACAAGAATAACAATTAATGCTAGAAAATTTAATATGACATTACAAATTATTACCAAAAGAAGATGATACTTCTTTGCTTTGCTTTGGCTAGCGCTTGTTTTCCATTTGTAGCTGAGTTATTTCTCTTGAATTCCCGAATCGGTTAATTTAAAAATTTTCTGTTTCGATTTTTCTAATTTCTGAGTTACGATTTAATTGTGTCATGTTATGCAAATCATCAACAAAATTCTCACGGATATATGGTGGTAGTTTTCTTTTCAGTTGATTGACAATTATTTCTTTTTACTTATCGAATTCTGTAATCTTACTACCATTTTATTCCACTCATGATAAAATTTGAAGATGGTTTAACTAAAAACGCGAAATCTCGCCAAGGCTACTTTGCTCGCACAATGCCAAAATTATAACCCTAAACAAATTTGGCGATACCTTTCAGCTGAGAATAAAAGGAATAAAGTAAATTCTTTCTCGGTTATTCATTTTGTTCTACGATAATATATTCAAGAAAATATTTTGCATACTGTCCATTCCAACTAAATGCTGCTGTAAAATATGGTAAATTTAATTAATTTAAGATTAAAAAAACTTCCATATTCTTACAAATTCATACAAAACAATAAAATTTTTTACCTTGTATAACGTTATCCAAGTTTGTTAATCCAGAATTTTCGCTTTCACCTATTATTGAGGAAATAATGAAAACTAACATTATTTTGAGGAGCTCGAGAATACTACTAAGGGACGAATTAATTTCTGTAGCTGAAAGCAAACTAAGACACATCGATTGCGTTAATAAATACTCAGAACAAACTGCCTGTGTTTACGTCAACAGACACACATGGAACGCAACGTGGCAAAGTTTTAGTTGCATTCGCAGTTTTATAAATCACCGCAAGGTAGCGTATTCGAGCGCTGGAGTTCCGAATAGAGATATGCGCAAGCCATTTTTTTTTTTTCTTTTGGACAATGAAAATTATTTTTTTAAGTTGACATTTTATTGTTTTTATTTATTTTGGAAAGTACATTAGTTCATTTTAAAAAAATGGCAACAGGGGAAAAACAAACGATTTTTTTTAATGATGCATTTATTTTAATGAGCTTATTCGCAACTCCAACAAACTATAGAGGTCGCTGTAGCCAGTGTCTAATGGCGAATGGAAAAGGTAAAACAAACGCACGCCGTAACATATAAAGTGCTTCGAAGCTTAGTAAATGACAAACATTTTTGTCCGTATGTATAACTTTTTTGTTCTTCATTCTTTTGAAAAGATTTTTCGAAATCTTTTGATTATTCTGACCCATGTAGGAAGAGATGAGAAATAAAAGTAAAAAAAATATAATAATAGTAAAAAAATAATGCAAAACACACAGTAAGTTGTTCTGAAGCAGCCATTTTCACGATGTTGAGTTCGATATTCATAAATGTTTGGTTCCCTTCGAACAATATTTTCATTTTGTACTATTTTTTTTATACATTAGTACTTATTATGTCCAGTTTCGTGACATTTCCGACATTTTTGTCACATAGTGCACCTACGTAACCGTAAGACTGTCAAGAATAACATTCAATACAAGATAATTCATTTCTATGACTATATATGATTGAATATCAAAAGCGGAAGATGATATTTCATTCTTTTATTTACTTGGTGCAAATTGTTTTATTTATGTAATTGAGTTATTTCTTCGAATCGGTATACTAAAAAATTATCTACTACTTAATTCTCGCTGTTTCATATGTTCCTCAAACTAAACTAACTATTTTTCAACTAAATGCTAAAATTCTGTCATGCTATGCTGTGTAAATCTCTACAAAATGCTCACAGATACATCGTGGCAGTTCTGCTTTAAATCATCATGCATTTAATTCATTTGGCATTCATGATTCAAATGATAAGCAAAATACTGTCCAGATACATTATTCTTTCACACAATACTAAAACCATAACCCTAAGTTGGCGCACTATTTCAGCGATAAAAATTCCAAGCTTTTATTTTTTATTGCTCAAATTCTAAACGTTCTTTCTGGATTTTTTCAATCCGTTCTGCGATAAATATTTTCAAGAATATTTATTTGCATACTGTCCATTTCAGTTAGATGCTTTAGTAACAAGGTTATTTATAAATCAATTGTGTGGAATTAGGTTTAGGAACAGTAGTAATTTTTCAGCATGGCTCTAGTGTAGTGTCCAGCCAATGTTATTAAGTCCGTTTGTTTTCATCGAAATGAAGAACTAATATTTATTCAAATTCATTCAGAACAAGATAAATAAAATGTGTACTCACAGTTTTTTAGCAGATATTTTTGATTTTAGGCTGTTGCGGGTGACGATTCCAAATGATGAATTATACAAATAAAACAAATACACATAACAAACTGCTTGTTTTGCCCAAAATGGAACACGTGGAACGCAATGTCTTAACTTTTTCGGCAATTTTATAAATCATTGCAAGGTAGCGTATTCGAGCTCTGGAGTTGCGGAAATTTTAATTTTATTTATTTATTTATTTATTTATTTATTTATTTTTTTTTTTTTTTTTTTTGAAATCGGTTTAAAGAGGTTTTTTTTTAATAGAAAAAGTATATTAGCTGCTTTGTTTAGGTGCTGCTATTTTATTTGTTCGTTTATTTATTTATATTTTTTACGCATCTAATTCTTCAGATGAGTGAGGCATATTTTGTTCCTAGAAATCAGCTTAAAATATTAAAAAATTATGTTTGAAACAATTTGCGATTTTAGCTATATTTTTGAGAATATTGATCAGATACTAGAAAGTAGATATTGGTATACGGGAAAGTAGGCTCGTTCAGTTCCAGACGGAACTTCTTGTTCAACCAAGACTGTAGTTAAAAATCTGCCATCAGCGTTCTGATATTGATAAGCTCATTTCCCGTAAATGATGCTTCTCTGCAATATGACAGTCTGCAATGAAAACCTATTTCGGTTAAATGTAGCTTTTTCAACCATGACTGTAGTCAAAAATCTGCCGTCATCGTTCTGATATAGATCTCATTTTCCGGTAAATGGGTGCTTCTCTGCAATAAGACTGAGTCTGCAGTGAAAACCTATTTCCGGTAAACGTAGCTTTTTTTTTAACAATGACTGCAGTTAAAAAATTCCTATTAAATAGAAATCAAAACACTATATTAAAAAAAAAGAAAAAGAAACTTAACTTTCCTATTCTCTCATCGCAGCGAGCTCTTAAGAACTCAGCTTTGTATTTTTATGCATTTTCCAAAAAGTCAGTCGATAAAAGTGTGTAAGAAGCAGACTTTATAAAGTCTGGGGGGGGGGGGGGGGTATCAAGTACACCTCATTCTTTATTTTGCTGAATTATTTATGGATGGTATTTTCTTCTAATGATTTTAAAAGATTACATGTTTTTTCTACCCCTCCCCCGCTTTCATTTTTTTGTAATCTATAAAAATTAAGAGGTTTCTGACTTAGTATTTTTCTTAAATTAGACGTTTTCGAAGCTCTGTGCATTGAAAATTAAATGAAGTTAACTTTTGTGATTTGGCATGTGTTATATAGTAGCTAAATTAAACCATTCTGTAAATTTTACGGCTGACCTTCAGAGTTGTCCTCCCGCCTATGCGCTCGCAAATGTCCTCTGTGCACTTGCGTTTTTTTTTTTTCTTTTTTTTGCGCCGTCAAAACTGTGCACCTTCGTCTCATAATTATTTTGCGCCCTCAAATCTGTGTGACTTTCTTTTTTTTCCCTTCCTTTCTTTCTTTTATTTATTTTTACGCCCTCGTACCTGTACGCCTTCGTTTGTTTTTATTTTATTTTATTTCACTTTATTTGCGTCCTTAAACGAATGCATTTTTTTTTTTTTTTGTTATTATTATTATTACTGTTTTAACCCTCAAACCTGTGTGCACCTTCGTTTTTTTTTTTTTTTTTTGAATATAACATATGTTAAAAATTTATAAAAAATTAAGAAATAAGTTTTTTTTTTTTTTTTTTTTTGTTTTGCCTAAAAAAATTCCTGGGTCGAGATACAGGTCGCCAAAGATGGTCGGCCTGTCATGATTTCTCACTTACGATTTTCGTCAAAATCTTTAAAATACAATATCTAAGGAACGGTCGAACATATTTAAGAGGATATTGCTTAAAAACGACCTGATGTGTGCATCACAGACTTCCTTTTACTCCAATTTTAATGTCATTTTCCCATTATTGGTAATTTTAATGTGATTCAATCGTTTACTCTCTAAATATCACCACCAGTGGCAAAATTGAAACCAGATTTTAAAAAAAAATCGCCAAATTTGTCGCTAACTTGGCGACAAAACTTTGCGATTAAAAGACTGGCGATATATCGCCAAGTGTCCAAATTATAACACCACTTGAGTATACATCGAAATTAACAATGATTTCCCACAAAAAAGGGGCAAAAGACCCCTTTTGAAACACTCGAATGCAACCAAAAGGGGATGTGCACAACTAGACCCCACTAGGAGGTCTCTGTACAAAATTTCAACTTTCTAGGACATACCGTTATTGAGTTATGCGGCATACATATGCACATACATACATACGTACGTCACGAGAAAAGTCGTTGTAATTAACTCGGGGAATGTCAAAATGGATACTTCGGGTTTTTATACGTTCTTAGGCACTTATCCGCGCGTGGTCAGGCTGAAAAAAAAACTCAACATTAATTCGGGGGTGAGCAAAGTGGAAATTAATGCCGAATTTTGAGTGAAAATTTTTTCGCGAATACAATACTTCCTTTTTTGTAAAAGGAAGTAAAAATGCAACATTTTGAAATATGTGCTTTAGTTTTTTTCCCACAGTTTTTTGAAAAAAAAAAAAAAAGTTTAAAATAATTTTTTTTTTGATTTTTCCCAAAACTGACATTTTTAAAAATTTTCATTTTTTCTACAGCTTGTTAGTACTACTGAGCACTACGTTCCCTTAAAAGGACAGCTTCCACTTCTTCGTTTAACAGATTTTAGAGGCATTTGAAAAAATAAGGGTTTTTAATGAAATTTTATGTAAAGGCAGACCTGAAAATTCATTTTTTTTTTTTTTTTTTTTTTTTTTTTTTTTTGCAGCGAGTGCCCAGAAAACACTTTTAATCCAATCATCTAGCGAAACTTTCATTTTAAGCGGCCATTTTATTCAGGATATTGAATTTAGTGAAAACAAGATGGTATTGCGCTTAACGATTCTTCTGGAGCTACGCTAAAAGGTTGCGTGGGGAAATGCAGCGATTCGGCTGGAGACAGCGTTCTTGTTTTAATTGCTTCAATGCCCAGTTGGTTACAGCGTAGTGCTAATAATGCAAAGATTGCCAGTTCAAATCCGCAACGGCTCGAAAAAAAAAAAAACTTTTTAATGACTTATTTTCTTCAACAGTGCTCTGGTGCAAATTTTCATGAATAGGGTTGGTCGGGGTAAGTGGGACTCCTTTTAAGAATAGTTCGTTTTGGAAATCTTATACAAAAGTTTTGAAACAAAAATATTTCAACTTATTGTCTTATTTTATCTCGGACATCATTGGTAAACAAAAGTTTATCATTATTTTGTAAAATAATGCTTTAAATATTCTTAACGATTATATTTTTTTAAAAATCGGATGGGTGTCCCACTTACCCCATAGTAAGTAAGGAGTAAGTGGGTCACCCTCCCCCCTTTTGTTTTAAATTTAAATCAAGCATATCTAAAACGAGCTGATGTGTGCACCACATGACTTCCTTTTAATCCAATTTAATGTCATTTCCCCATTATTGGCAATTTTAATGTGATTCAATAGTTTACTCTCTAAATACCACCAACAGTGGCCAAATTGAAGCTGGATTAAAAAAAAAAAAAGACTGGCGATATATCGTCAAGTGTCCGCCAAAGTATAACACCACTTGAGTTTACATCGAAATTAACAATGATTTCCCCCCAAAAAGGGGCAAAAGACCACTTTAGAAACACCCGAATGCAACCAAAAAGGGAGGCGCACAACTAGATCTCAATAGGAATCTACGTACCTTATTTCAACTTTCTAGGACATACCGTTCTTGAGTTATGCGACATACTCGTACATACGCATATACATACATATTTACATACAGACGTCACGAGAAAACTCGTTGTAATTAACTCGGGAATCGTCAAAATGTATATTTCGCGTGTTTATATGTTCTTAGGCACTTATCCACGTGTGATCGAGTCAAAAAAAAAAAACTCAACATTCAATTCGGGGGTGAGCAAAATGGAAATTAAGGTCGATTTTTGAGTGAAATTTTTTTTGCGAATACAATACTTCCCTTTTTGTAAAAGGAAGTAAAAAGGGGTTAGGGGGTCTTACATGATAAAGTACGTAAATTTTTAGTGTGATTTTTTTTTTTTTTGTAAATGCATCTTTTTATAAGATATTTACGATCTTTTAATCTGTATCACAGAAAATTTTGAAACAAAACAATTTCATTTGTAAAATTTATTGAAAACCTATAGGTATACGAGGGGGGACCCAAAAAAAAAACCCGGACTAATGGTGCGATGCCAATACGAGATGTAGTAGAGTGTTCTCCAACTAGATGGCTCAAGTAGAGACCTTCCCAAACCAGCTGTGCAAGTGGCGTCAGTTTAGTTGATAATATCTGATCGTAGTGTTGGATTTCTCAGGTATTGTTGCTTTCCGCCTGCGAACTCGTTATGGCAGATTTGAAAGAACAAACTGTATACTTGAAATTTTGCTTCCTGCTTGAAAAGTCAGCAACGGAATAGCTTACCAAATGTTTCAACAAGCTTTCAAGAACGATGCTGTGAGCCTTACGCAATTTTTGGAGTGGTTTGGGCGCTTTAAACGTGGTAGCATGAGTGTTGAAGATCGTGCTCGTTCTGAGCGCCCTTCAACGTTTCGAATGATGAAAACATTGAAAAAAATCAGCCACAAAATCAACGAGAGTCGTCCTTTTACGACTGACGAAGCTTTGGAAGAAACAAGAATGAGTTGGTGCTCGCGCGGGCGATCAGAAGAATGGTTCCTTCATCATGATAACGCTCCCGTACACTCTGCCTTCACTATTAACCGCTACTTGGCCTCTCAGGGGTGGCCAGTCGTTCCTCGACCCCCGTATTCGGCTGGCCTAGCCCCCTGTGATCTTTTTCTGTCCCCGAGGATGAAAAAAAATCTGAAATCGAAGCGTTTTGATGATGTAGAGGCTGTAAAAACTGCTTCGCAACGGGCACTGAACATGGTCAAAGCTAGAGTTGTAGGGGAGCTTCTAACAGTGGAAAAAAAGAATTAACAAGTGTATTTCATCTAAGGGTGAACACTTTAAAAGAGAGAAACGAAATTTTGTGAATAAACTAATATATAAATATTTTAGAACAAAAATCCGGTTACTTTTGGGTCCCCCCTCGTATACTTTACATATACATACATATAAAGGTGTTTTTAATGGACGTAATACAGTTGATTAAGATCAATTTTGGTAAATTAGCCAAAACTATAAGTTGAAAGGGAAATTGGAAAAATGACTGCGCCTATGTAAAGTTGGCTGAAGAAGAACCATTATTAATTCATCCTCAGTAAATATTCCAACATCATCTGCACCATGCCAACAAAAAGTGGCACGATTTCTATTCGTTCCTGCAAATTCAACAGTATTTTTTAATTTGTATCATTAACTTCCAACATTCCCTATTAGCTCAGTTGGTAAGAGCGTTCCGCTAATAACTCGAAGGCATTGGACGATCCTTCCATAGACCAGAAAATGTAGTTTTTGAATAATTTTTCTAATTCAGCTGAATTCTGATCCAAATTTCCATGAATATTTAATTGTAACTCATCGGGGGGGGGGGGGGATTCAAAACCAGTTGAGTTGTTGCATTGAAATGCGAAAAAAAAAAAAAGCTTAACGTGGTAAATCGTATACAAATAATTTATTATTTCTCAAAGTTTTTTTTTTTTTTTTTTTTTTTTGTGACAAAGCCATAACTTCCTCAATAATTTATCAAACTTAAAAAATAAGGCATAATTTTAAAGAATTTTTTTTTTAGCTTTTGGCGAAAAAGAAAGAGATAATTTACATTTTGCTTGTTTTCTCCAGAAGACCCGTTTATTGCTTTTTTATTTCGAATTGCTTCAAAGCATAGCATTCCGGAATGGAGACACATTGGCTCGGTTCAGTAGAGCATCGTGCTTACAACGAGATGCTCATCAGTTCCAATCCCCATCAGCAGAAAAATCGTTTCTGTTTTTCAGTCCATGTCACGCCAAAAAAATCACATTTTTGCTGTTGTTCGAAAAAATACTTTAAAAAATCGGGGTTTTAAATTCCTTCTGTTGAGAAGCAAATGCTTCGGAGCGGTCAGCTTGTATATGCTATTTCTAAAAGATGGTTTTGTGTGGACACACACCCATAATTTCCTCAATACCTCATCAAACTTCAAAAGTAGGATAACGTTTCAAAGATGTTTGCACCGCTACCAGCGTAAAATAAACACAAGTCACACTTTCGCCGTCATTCAAAAAAAAAAAAAAAAAAAACGAGCTGATGTGTGCATCACATGACTTCCTTTTACTCCAATTTTAATGTCATTTTCCCATTGTTGGCAATTTTAATGTGATTCAATAGTTGACTCTCTAAATATCACCACCAGTGGCCAAAGAGAGGTGGCCAACCAGACTTAAAAAAAAAAAAAAAATCGCCAAATTTGTCGCCAAGTTGGCGACCAAAAGACTGGAGATCTATCGCCAAGTGTCTGCCAAATTATAACACCACTTCAGTATATATCGAAATTAACAATGATTTCCCCCCAAAAAGGTGCAAAAGACCCCTTTAGAAACACCCGAATGCAACCAAAAGGGGAGGTGCACAACTAGACCTCACTAGGAGTCTACGTACCAAATTTCAACTTTTTTGGACATACCGTTCTTGAGTTATGCGACATACATACGCACATACACACGGATGTCACGAGAAAAGTCGTTGTAATTAACTCGGGGAATGTGAAAATGGATTTTTAGGGTGTTTATACGTTTTTAGGCACTTATCTGCGTGTGGTCGGGTTGAAAAAAAAACTCAACATTAATTCGGGCATGAGGAAAATAGAAATTAAGGCCGAATTTTGAGTGAAATTTTTTTCGCGAAAACTTCCTTTTTTGTAAAATTAAGTAAAAAACCGTGATAAACAGGGTTTTAGAATTTTTTCTGCACAGCGCGAATGCTTCGCATGGGTCAAATAGTAGGTATTTATCTCTCACACGTTTTCCTTACACAGAAACCATAGGATAGTGTAATAATGAAAAAAAGTCCATACAGTAGCAATCAAAAGAGCATACTAAAACATGTTTTCCGACACATAAATTATTTGCCCTTGTCTCCCCGTTATCGAAATATGAGGTCTGAAAATCTGCTGAAAGATTCTTTAAAAAGTCGCCAAATTCGGCGATTTTTTGTGAGGAATGGAAGATATCTTTCACACACTTTGCAGACGGATATTTTGCAGACGGTGATGTTGCGTGGTACCTTCCAATGCTCGCAAATTCTTTAAATTCGCGGTTTTTCATAAAATTTCGGCAGACTTTGAGGACTATTACGGAGGGGGTAAATGTATTATGTACGAAAAAAAGGATAACTATCCTTTTCTGATTGCTACTCATTTAATTTTTCTATTTTCAATTCTGTTCATTCAATTACAATTCGTGCAGTTCCATGGATAGAACCACAAGTTTATTATTTTGTGGCCAGGTTGTACCTTATTTCAAGTATTACGCATATACCGGAGGGGAGGGGGGTTGCTCTTTTCAAGCCATAAAACTGTGCTTCTTATTAAGAGTTAACGAAATAAACGTAGTTCGTTTCAGTTTCTGATGTTTTAGCACATGTATTTTAAACCATCTACTAAAATGAAAACCACTGTGTTTGACTCCCCCCCCCCCTTTCCTCTCCTTCAATTTTAAGCTGTATCACTATGCGGAAAATATTTTTCTCCGAACTAGACTTCCACGATTGCACGCAACTCAAATTTTTGTTTAAATTATTTTATTACGTACTAGTGGTACCTGCACGGCTTCGGAGGTAGTAGAAAATTAAAAGGTCATTTGGTTCGCCTGTATATTTACAAATAATGGATGATGAATTTCTCACCAATTTGCTAGTCCACGTTAGGGTAATTTGCTCGTCCATGTTATGATGATTTGCTCGGTAAAATGCTCTTAAAATTGGAATAGACGAAGAACAAAATCGAATTTTCGAAAATCGCTTCGAGGTGCTCACCCTTATGCTACGAATTAATTTTGTGTCAAATTATGAAAATCGGTCGAACGGTCTAGGCGCTGTGCTCGTAACAGAGATCCAGACACACAAGACTTGCAGCTTTATTGTTAGAAAAGTAAAAGATAAAGATGGTACAAGTATAACTATCACATAGTAAAAAAAGGACATTTCTCCCTGCTTAAGATAGAAACGGTTGAAAAAAAAAACACGGAAATTTTGGGGAAAAAACTTATTTTCCTGAAGGATTTTATTTCCACTCGGGCAAAATTGAAAATTTTAAAATTTCTAGCCCAAAATACTGTATTCAGAAATTTACAATATTTGTATCTCAATGATTTTTTTTCCCAGTATTTCACATGATAAGCTTTATGATAATTTAATTTTGAATTTGTAAAAATTATTAATTTCTCATTTCTTCCAGAACTAACTTTTTTCTTCCAGAAAAAAACTATTTGCTTTTTATATCTGATAAAACGGACAAAATGAAGAATAATTAAAGTGTAAGATTGTACAAAAGGTTTAATTTCATTGCATTGAAATCGAAATTTACTTAAAAAGAATTCTGATTAAAATTCGTGAATATTTTCTAGTTCTAAAAAAAAAAAAAAACGATTATATCATTCATAACAACTATCTTATGCTGAATAAGCAGGTCCAAATTAGAGATGAGTCGTTCATGAACGAGTTAAAAAGAACGAATCCTTAAAATGAACGACCGTTCTTTTGAATGGTGAGCAGTCGCAATGAGAGATCTTTAAGATATAAATGGAAAACAGCCCACTGAAGAGGTCTGAAGCTTTTGCTCCAATTGGAGAATGATTCCAGCTTTTAATCTAGTGAATTGGAAAATATTTTTAAATATGAATCAGATACAACAGATAACTTTTAACAAATATTTAAACCACGTGAATTCTCCTTATAATTTTCCCCGTATAAACAAAGAAATAGAGCCTTTTTCAGTTCAAACCAGGCCCGTTATTTCGATATTTTCAAGGGGGGAGGGGATAAAGGGCGTGAACTCAATGAAATTTTATTAATAACTACAAAACCATGTTCACTTTTATGTAAAAACGTTAGTTTCTTTTAAGTAGAGGGGGGGGGGGGCATTGACCGCCTTCACCCTAACCATAAATGGAAACACCTGGTTCAAGGGGTTGTCTGATGCAGTTGATGTGATAAAAATTCGAAGTATTGCAGCGTATTTTAAAACATTTTAATTAAGATGGTTTACTAAAATTAAAACCATTGTGTTTGACACTCCCCTCCCTCCATTTTAAGCTGTATAACTATGCGGAAAATATTTTTCTCTGAACTAGACTTCCACGATTGCACGCAACTCAAATTTTTGTTTAAATTATTTTATTACGTACTAGTGTTACCTAGGTATGTAGCTACTTTGTTATGTGTCACTCGTATTTAAGGAATTTTATATAAAACTCAGAATTCAGACCTCTTGCCAGAACAGACAAAAATAACTTACAGGCTTGAAATTTTAAGCAGTAGTTTGTGTTAGGAAGTTAAAAAATTACCACACTAAGGCTTAAAGTTCAGTGGAATTTAAAATATTTTGTAAATTTTCTCTTCATTCTACGATTTTCTTAAAATCTCCAAAACTCAAGTTCCTTGCCAGAGCAGAATACATTAAATCAGAGTCACGAAATTTTGCACAGCAATTAGTGTTAGGGAGTCACAAATTTTTCGGCACTAAGGCTAAGTGCTCGGCAGAATTTCAATTTTTTCGGCCCACTCTAGTGCTGTAGCTAGAAAAATTTAATAACTTATTTTTTTTACATGCTTAAATGGAACCTGCGGTTTTTGGAATGGAAAATATATCTTACCACTCGGCAACTGAGGAATATCGTATAAAATGAACTATAATTGCTAAATGCATCTAAACCTGAATCAAGTTTTTCGATTCATTTTTCATAGGCACATTTTCGTACTTATAAATTTAGTTGTCTTTAAGAAGACAATTAAACTCAGAACATTACTGATCAAATGAAACATATAAATTGAACGTGAGTATGTCATGCAGAGATATCACCTACAATTTTTTTAAATGAACGAGTTAAATGAACGATCCTCTGATGAACGGATCATTAAAAAGAACATTGCCCACCTCTAGTTCAAATAGTTTTCATATTCATGTATGAAAAAGTGTTAGTTTTGGCGATCATGAATTTTGAAAAGGTTTCGTTTTTATGATTAGTTTTAATCAATTCAGTTCTGAAATCATCTCTCAATAAAAAAAAAATTTCTGACCATGTATAATTTATATATATGTTCAATTTTACCTATCTTTTCTATTTTTAGGTAAAAATCATGTTTTATTTTTCCTTTTTATTCATTATTATTATTATTTTTTTTTTTTTTTTTTTTTTTTTTGCAAAATACCCAGTTTTTGGATATTTAACAGGTCTCGGATAACTTTGTATAAACCTTAAAAATATTAACCAACACAGTTTATTTACCCAAACCACATCACTAATCATCCATCATAATGAACTCCTCAATTAATATCTATGAACATGAAACCTAAAATCGAAATATACATTCCACAGTTTAAACAAAAAAATAATAAATTAAATCTCTCAATTTGCATAGCTTAAAAGTGATAGAGTAGATAGCAAAAACTTGAAATTGTTTTAAATGCCTTCATGACAGCTCTCTGCAACTTGCATTTAAATGTCCGTTCTGTGTGTGAGCAATTCTTCAAAAGAATGTGAAGTGTTGTTGTATTTATGCAATTGATAAAACACAAAATCAAACAAAAAATTTATTCTGCATTAAAAAACCAAATAAAAATACAAACTTATAAAACAATATGTAAATAAATGAATATAATGTAGTTCACTGAAATCATACAAAATATACAACATAAACTACAAAATAACAAAGAAAATAATTCAAATTGTAAAAAAGGAAATGAAATAAAAGTCAAAATTGTTTCAGAAGTTATTTAAAACAAGGGGGTTTCGCCACCTGCACGCTTCGATCGTCTCCGGTTCCTGGATGTCCTGTATCTAACGGTACCAGTAATGACCTGGTACACATCGACAGTTTGGAGGAGATAGGGTTACAGACACACACAGACAGACGCGCACTGGTTTCAACAGTATAGATTTAGAAAAGAGAAATCATATGTACAGAATTATTTCAAAAATCAAAGTTTGAAAACTTTAATTAGGAGCGATTAAACTTAATTATATTAGCAAAATTAAAGAAAAAAAGTTCCATAACCAAAGTTATGAAACTTTGTCATCTATGTCAATAAAATAATAAAATAGTCATTATTATATGAAGCAAAACCTTTACCAACAACAGCGAGTATTCACCACTCTGAGTGCCATTCAATAGGTAGTTATAGATTTGCAGCATCATTAAATACAAATCCCTCAAAAACGTTGGGAAATTTTTTTCAACAAATGCATTAAAATTAAGAGCAGGCAGTTAAAAATGAAATCACCACCTAATCATTTTTATTAATAATGAATTGTAGCTAATTTGGGGTTTGTGGCCCATGCAAGATATTTCTGGCTCACATTTCACACAACATAGAGTAATTAATTTAAAGGAGAAGTATACACCATAGGAAGCCTGTCATTTAAGGGGGAGGGGCAGTAGGGGTTGATTGCCCCCTTCAGCCTTTGAAAAATTAATGCTTTTTCATATAAGTGGGGAATTTTTGCCTTTTTGGCTTTCTCCGATAAAATTGCATTGAGCACACACCCTTTGCACACCCCCTCCCTCCCCTGCCGACAGGAAAAATTCAAAATGACAGACCTGTACCATAGGATCTTAATCCTCATTGGATAGAGCAACCATCTTTGACTGGGGTGTACTGTACCGGAAGTTACATCTAGTCGAAAGCAGATGAAAACACAAACATTTTATTTAAATCCTAAGACGAGAGCTAATGAGCTGGTATAGGTCCCAAATTTGTAAATTTTGTTTTATAACTTAAGAAAATAAATAAGTCTAAAATGTACTATGCTGTATTTATATATCACAGAAAAATCATTTTCCTAGGTAAACTTTTTAAAAAATGAACACTTTCCAGGTAAAAAAAAAGATTCTACTCATTAGTTAAATGCCTTATTGCTTCACTATTATTTAGATTAATGCATGATGCATCACATTATCCTAATTTAATTTTGTATACGTAAGTTTTTTTTTCTAATGGTCCTAGAAGTGTACATGAACCCCTGCTGAAATGGCTGCCCCATACCCCATGTTGTCCTGATTGAGTACTGACTGCCAAGAGGATAAGGCAATCAGATGTTCTCTTGTGAATCATGACCAAAGAACTTAATCGTCCAAAGATAGATCAAACAGAAGCAACAACATCAAACTCAGATCAGTGCTGTATCTAATGATGATTAAGGTCAAAATCCAATGAAATTTAGACTTTTCTTTTGAAATCATTTGTGCTCTGATCAAGTCTGACAACGACCTTTCAGCTGGAAAGCAGTTGATGTGCTCTGAAGAAGCCTCAGGTGAAACGTCAGTAAGATAAAAAAAAAAAAAAAAAAAAAAAAACTTGGATGGACCACATCCTACAAGCCTGAAAAGTAGCTCATGGGCTCTGAAGAAGCATCAAACACTTAGGTGAAACGTCTGCAAGATACATCCTGGATAGGCCGTGGCCTGTAGAGATGAGTTCAGGCTCATTTTTGAGAGCCCGGTCCCGCTCAAGACCGCATACTTGTAACTGGGTCTGCTCGAGCCCAGGTGATATTGTCTCGGACTAAAATCTGAGCCCACCCCCCGAGCCTGAAGGAAATTTTCTTGTTATCAAAACCCGAGTCTTCTACAGGCTGACATGATCTCTCTGGTAATGAAAAATATTGTGTCAAATGTTCTTCATCAACAAAAGTTTTTTAATTTTTTTCAAAATGCTCCAATTCAAATGCAGTACTGTGTGACATATTGCAATAGTAATCGCAAAAAAATATAAATTAATTTATTTTCTGTTTTTTTTTTTTTTTTTTGGTTAAATTTTTACATTGAACTGATTTAAATGTTCCTTTCTTTTTCTCACAGTAGGAAAATGTGTTTTGCTTTGAATTTGTTTGGAGATTTACGATTGAATATCTTAGCTTGAGTTCGAGTCCGACCAAGCCCGAAACCTATTTTTGGTTCTAGAGCCTGAGCCTGCTTCGGGCCCGGGCTGAGCGCTCTCATCTCTAGTGGCCTACAAACCAAGAAAGTAGGGGAGGGGAGAGTAGTAATGAATGGGCCAATTTTTGGTTTTTAATTTTTGTAATTTTTTTCTGATACTTTTTTTTTTAGCTCATGATTCGCTCTTCAGTTACTTATTTGGTTGTGTAAAAAAGTTATAAAAGTTGGATTAGGAAATGTCTATAATTTGATAATAGAAAAAAAAAACATAGAAATTTGGCCCATTCATCCCCACCATGGGGCTGAATGGTCCTTTGAAGGTAATGAGTGGGCCACTAGATGAATTCAATGAAAACATGTGGAATTAACCTTTTAAAAAATTTTCATGAATAAATAAAAATACAACCAAAAATGTTTATCAATTTCATTACAATTACTTTTAAACTATATCTATATTTCTTAATACTAAAAATTTGAATTACTTTTGGTAAAATTCAATATTATCACTGACAAATTGTTAATAATAATTAAGAATTATTAGATTTTCAAGTACACAAATAATTTTTTAAAAAAAGTATTATTTAAATACACATTAACCTACAAAAGCAAATAATAGGACATTTTCAAAAAAATCATATAAGATCAACAAAGCAAAAGCACACGATTCTACTCTAACCTATTTATTAAATACTGGATGTGAAACCACTCATATCAAATACAAATGGTGAAATACTGGTAGGTGCGGTCAAGAATTGGACAGTTTATCTTAATCATTTATATAATTTTACTTATGTTTCTAATAAATAGCTAATATTTCAAAGGTTAAAATGTGCAAATTATTTTTTAGAAATTACTATTAACCTGTTCTAACAAGACAGTAATCTAAATCTATGACAGCCAGTTATGTTTCATATTAAAGAGAATATCAGAAAAAAGGAAGAAAACCCATATTTTGGTGGCTCATCGATAACCATATTATAGTGGCCCATTCAGCCCCACCTAGACTTCTGGAATATACTCAGGTGTTTTTTATACATTAAATTCAAATAACATCAAAGTACATCTTAAGATTACAGGGTGGCGACAGGAATTGTGAAAAAAAGTTCCCTGACTTTTCCCTGATTTCCCTGATTAAGTTCACCAAATTTCCCTGATTTACGTTACCAATGATAATGGTTTTCTTTCTTCGCTCTACTTGAAATCCATTGTATGTTTGTATAAAATGCAGTATTTTAAACGTTTTAAGTTGTGTGAAGTTGTTGAACTAAAGATATATTTTAAAAAGATGCTACTTTTTTAATAAAATGGTTCTTTAAAAAATAATCAATTTGGATTACACATTAGGAAAAAAACCCTACAAAACAGTATATTAAATTTTTCTACATGAAAAAAGATGATAGAAAATCAAAAAAAAAAAAAAAAAACTTTACTTCCAGAAACCACTTAGCATAAGAATTTTAAGATACTATTAAAATTACTCTTAAAAACATATGTGTATTTATGATAGAACTAAAAAGTAATTGAAATTATTTTGAACTAAGTTTTCAAATAGTATAATAATTGTTGGAAGAATAACAAGTAATAGTGAAAGAAAAGAAATAATTTAGTTATTCTTATATAACTAATTGACATATTTATGCAAAACAGATGAAACCATTTGACATCCATTCATAGGGAGCTTTTCTCTGATCAAGAACAGAGGTTTTAATGAATGAATACAGTATTTTAATAATACAGAAATTAAGATATTTACTTAAGTACACAAGTTAACTCTATTTCAAGTGATTTCAGTTTGTAACGAAAAAAAATTCTTAAATTGCTTTTGTAACAAACTTTGAAATGCAAAAAAAAAAAAAAAAAAAGCAATTAGTTATTTTCAAAATATATCAAGGAAGAATAAAACTTGATAATAAAATAAAAGAATCACTTAAATCTGAAGAAAAGAAAACCTTTATAACCTGCGGTGACAAGAAATAGTATAATGGCAAAAAACAAAGTTTTTTTTTATTGAAAGTTCAATTTTAGCAATTAAATTAGAAACGCGAAGAAGTAATAACTTTTAAGCTTTTATAGTATTAATTCAAAAACCAAAGATTTCTTCTTGAAATCGTGATTACAGTACGCTAATTACTTCGAGACACCGGGATAAAGGCAAAGGAAGTAAGGCAACCTCTTTGCCTGTATGGTTGTTTATTTTACGTAGCATTGAAAGCGTAAAAGGAAATTTCAAGCTAGGTAAAATAAACAACCTAACTGACACAGAAGCAATCTTTGGAAGTTCATCCTGTGGTTAATAAGCAAGATTCAATACTTTGCCGTTGAGAAAAAAAGATGCACAAATATGTGGCAGTGTATAATCGCACCTCATTAATTTTACTTTTTTTTTGAACAGATAATTGGCGAAAAATGCGTAGGGAATTAGAATACTTATTTTTGTAAAGCAAAAAAAAAATTTTTTTTTTCTTCAAAAAATCAATTTTCCCTGATTTTTTGTTATTTTTTCAAAATTCCCTGATATTTCCCTGATTTTTCCCTGATTAATAAAGTTCCCTGACTTTTCCCTGATCTCCCTGATTTCCCTGATCTGTCGCCACCCTGGATTAGTTTACAGATATGGAAAGACTTGCTAATACACATATATACAGTGAAATAATAGATACTTTTTAACTAGTATTAATTTCCCTGAAAAGGGGAAAAAAATAATTTTGAATCATGCATAAATTTATTGTCATGGTGTAATAAAATTAGTACATAATTCTAATGCAGTATCTATTATGAATTAATCATTTAATTAAAATAGAATGATTGTTAACTTTAGAATTTAATAAATCCAAAAAAAATTTTGACTACACATTGGTGCAACTAATTTTAGATCATAATTTACTTATAAGTAATAAAATTTAACAATGTGAAAAAGCTATTGGGTGTGATTACACTATCATATTACAATAGTAGAAATTAAACTCAATGGAAAAATCAAATGAAATTCTTGGAGACATACATACAAAACAAAGATTTGTAGACTAAAAACATGTTACTGTTACATTTTTCGAGTTTTTATTGATGTCACCCCATTGTAAAATATTTATGTACTCTGCTTTTTTTTTTTTTGGATATGTTAATGTTATACAAATTACTATTTTAGTAGGGTTAAGGGTATTCAGAACAGTGTACCCGAAGAGACTATAATGAGCAAGGCAGTAGATAGCTTTAAAATCTCTATTAATCTTCATTGGGGACTAATAAAGTGATCAGGAACAGTCTAGCTGGGTTCAGAGCCTGTTGCTGATCATCATGTTTGCATTTGTATTACAAAAACAGATTTCACTTTATGTCAACATTTCCTTTATTAATATCAAGTAGTTTTCCTTTTCCTTTTTTTTTTAAAGTGATTGTTAATATTTTGAGACTCCAACCTTTAAAAACTTTTTATCTCTACTTTTAATTTTATAAATGCATTTATTATGGGCAATAAACCTCCACATTACATATAAACACTTTAAAATGTACAGCTGATGTGTTTGTTTTTATAAATGCTACTACATGCATTATAATTTTTTAACACTCATTTGATTTACTTGAATCTATATAATTATTTATTTTTTTCAAACTTCAAATCTTTTAACTAAAAACTTTAAGTTTACCGCAAAAGTGGCAAAAATGTCATTTTTCCGGGGTGGACAAAATAGGACAACCATGCATTTGGGGGATGTTCCCTATTTACGGGGGTGCACATTACTGTTGTAGAGCGTGCGAGGGGGTCACCCATGCTTAACTAAAACTTTTTGCGTAGGAGATATATGGTTGGCCATTGAAACTTGCCCCCCCCCCCCCATTTTACAAAAATTTGTGGATCCACCCCTATATGGATGGAAAATCACCTATAAACTCGGAAAGATGTTAGAAATATTGACACCTGCTGCGAAAAACTTGAAGTTTCTGCCAACACGAGCGGTATGGCCGTGAATCAACTGGGATGCAACTGGATGAAAGTTTTGAAACAAGCATGGTGGCAAAAGGATGAGAGTCCAAGTTATCAGACAAAAGTAAAATACAGTGATTAATTGAAAATATTAGTCAATGCAAAGTTATTAATGTCTATACAGTAGAACTGCACAGTAGGTAAAAAGTGTTATAGAAGTGGATGTAGTTGTATTTCGAAATGTGTAAAAAATTGGGACTGGAGAGTAAAAACATAATAATAGTTAAAATGTCAAATTTTACCCCTAATGTACTAAAGTTGGTAAGTATGTAATCCTGGATATACAGTCATCCCTTGCTACTTTGCGCTTTAACTTTCGCGGCTTCACTACTTCGCGGTTTCTTCAGTTTTTTTTTTTTCAAAATCAGTAACTAGTCTTTTGCATGCACTCATGTAAACTTTTTCCTACAAAAGAATAACAATGCATGTCTTTTTAAGTAAGCTGAGCTCTTCTGAGTCATGTAGTTGTACTAGTTGAGGGAGTGGAGGTATAAAATCACAGAAGAAAGTGAAGGGAATCCCTGTCTCATTTTAACCGTTAAACACTAACTGTAAAGTATAAATCACTGTAGTATTACTAGGGGCTGTAAATGCATCTATAAATGGTGTTCAACAATGTACTAGCTTTGAAAGTTGTATACGGTGTGTATTTAATACCCTTAATGCGGATAAATGTAGAGAGGAAGAACGGGGGCTCATACAGACACTAACTGGCAAGTAATTCATCATCAAACAAATTGAGCTATTTTAATAGATTAATAGATAGATTGCAAGAACTTCATGTGTGTGTGTGTAGTTTATTTCTCAATGATTAACAATGTGATACATATTTTGTCTAATTTTGTGCATGTCTAGGGGGCTCTAACTATGTTAGAAACCTATTTAAGTTGACGTAAAGTAAGTTTCATGCGCTCTAATTAGGAAAATATTCGGTTTATAAATACAGAATCCTACTTCGCGGAAATTCAGTTATCGCGGTAAAGTCTGGAACGAATTAACGACGATAAACGAGAGTTGACTGTAAGCAGAAATTGCCCTTTTCAATAGAGATTGCAGAAAGAAGAAGTATTTATTAGAGAACAGTACTCAAATCAGAGACATATTAAAAAATTTGTAAGGAAAACAGGACTAGGGACACATTGTATAGAAGCAGGACTGTTGACAGGAGAGAGAGAGCAAGAGCCTAATCCCAGAATATGCTAGTTTGGGTTCATTCTGGCTATGACATCTATATTTAAATTCTAATTTCTAGCACTATTACAGTAGAACCTCATTTATTTGGTCCTTGTTTATCCAGATCAAATTTGTAGGGTTAAAAAAACAAGAGAAACTTCTCTGGAACGATAGCTCTCCGTTCCTAAAAAAGGGGCCGCTAGCGGTGGTCGATCGCTCATAGAGGTTGTTTTCGAATATGCGAAAAACAATAATAGAACCAATTAAAATCATTCATATTCTGATTACATTATATTAAGGGCATTACGATAAAAATGAATTCAAATGAGGAAATCAAAAATATTCTTTTCAAATTTTGCATTTAAAATTTTCTTCTAACATTATTTTTCCATTCAGAAACAAAATTGCATCAAAATTCGAGTGCAATCTGAGTGCAACCATGAACCCTTTTAGACTCCATGTATGAGCCGATCCATATCTCAACCGTTCAAATGAGCCAAAAGTTGATTCTGACTCCTAAAATGACTTAGGAGTGCGCCCCTTCTATTTATTAGCTGCTCTCTTGATTAACCTCCTAAATGACAGACGTATGCTTGATCTGCAACAAGATACCTGTGTCGTGTCACCTTAGATTCCCAAGGGTGCAAAAAACGACACCCTCCCTTTCGTAATTTTGGGACTCTAAACAGAGGAGGCACAGGGTAAAGGAATTCGTTCAAAGCCCCCAGAAGAGTAACATTTTCCCCTTATCTAGGAGGGATACAAGGGAGGGACCTCCTTCTCTTGAGGGACCTTGCCGGGCAATGCTTTGGAATTGAAGTCCTAAAAACACAAACGTAGGCCATCTTAGAATAGGGGAAGGGACAGGGAACAGGGACTTTCCAAACTAAAGTTCCAAAAAAACAAAATTTTTGACAACCTTCGATGCTGTTAAGGTATGTTTCAAATTTCAAACATACCACTGGAATTATTACAAAGTTGAAGTTTTAAAAATAAAATTTTTGAACACCTTTCGTAATGCAAAAGGAAAAGGAGTATGTTTGATGACCTCCTGTCACGAGCCATAAGTCAATCAAAGAGGAATTAAGAAAAAAGCAATTTCTTGAAAAATTTCTGGGTCAGCCCCCTTTTTCTGGCTTCTTTCCACTTTCATAAGCAAGAGTAGATTGATGTGTACCCTTTCATCTCTTATCTCTCTTTCGGTTTTTTCTAACTGAAAATTCCTTCAATTGTTGATGCTCAATACCAAACGGCACAACCTTGAGGGTCACAGATCTGGATGAAATTCTGTATTTAGGTCAGTTCGCACTAGATATGAATCGAGGTAAAGCGGTTTGACTACATAGGCCCTAGTTCGGCTGCAACGGGGGTCCAAAGTCGCTGCTTGAGTCCAGAAAAGCAATGGTTTTTCCTTTGAAATTAAACTTTCTTTACCCTTTTCTTGATTTGCATTGCCGTATGTGTCAATTAAATGCATTTACAATATCCCCCCTCCCCTCGTACTGACAAAAGACGTCAAATGTTTTCGGAGGGTAGATATTGTCCCAAAGTTTCAAATTCCAATAAAGACGCCATTGCAATTCTGGAGTCTTGCAAATCAGTGCAACTCAGATGGCAAAAACTTGGGTTCCGTGAATTTGGATAAACTTCTGGATTTAGATCAATTCATACTAGATATGAGCCCAGGAAAACATTTTTGAGTACGTAGGCTTTAATTCGGCTGCAAGGAGGGTCTCATTTTGTTGGTTTGGCCCCGGAACTAATAGCGTTTTCTCTGGAATTTTAAATTTCGGCACAATATTTGCTCTGCCAACATCTGTTGCATCTCTTGTTAGTACAACGTAGGGGTGGTGGAATTTGTTCTGAACTGTGCATGCATTCAGTTGGGTGGTACTGCCATGCAATATCAAGAAAAGAGTAAAAAAGGTTCATTTCAAAGGGCCATTGCATTTTGGAGCTAAACTAGAAACTTTGAACCCCCATTACAGCCAAACTGGGATCTATGCAGTCAAACCGCTTTACCTGGGCTCATATCTAGTGGGAATTAACCTAAATCCAGAGTTTCGTCCAGATCCGTGACCTCTAGGTCATGCCGTTTGGTAGTCAGTTTAACAATTTGCCAGTCGTTCGTAAGAGGTATTGACTGTCTTTCCCATGGGCACTTTTGACATTGAATAGATAGGGAAGAAAATCGATGCTTCAGAAAGGAGGTGGTTACTGTATAACAAGTAGTTGCTCATTGAAGTTTCAATGCTTCTTACTTCAATAATAATTTTTAATTATAATAGCAAGAACAGAACTAAAAATAAGTAAAATATTCGGTTTCATTTTGAATAAACATACAGCCCCTGCATAGGACGGGGTCCGTATGGACCGTATGCAGTTTGAAAATGGAGTTTTTTCTCTACTGGGCTCGAAAGGTCATTCTCTTTAGTAGTCGACTTTTATACACCCCTCTACTCATAGTCGGTGGTGAAAATTCTTAAGGGCATTATTTCTTCTTTAACAAAGGGGTTTTTTACACTTGGGGTCTGTCTGGACACAGTGCGCGTTATCGCACGAGTCAGATAGCTGCACTTTATCGTTGCTACTTTCCGTGAGTAGAGGTTCATTTTTAGCTTCACCATTGCGACTCTGTACAAAATAGAAATGGAGAGGCTACGAACTCTTTTGAAGGAAGTTGAGAGCGAAGAAGATAATTTTTCAGATGATGAAATTTGTTCTGATCATGAAAATATAAGTGAACACGATTCAGAATCAGAATTGGATGAAGATTCTCATGTACAAGAACTAGTTCTACACTAGGAGGGCGACTTTATTGTAAAAGATAAGTGTACATTATGGGCGAAAGAAAAAGTTAAAGCAAATGTTCGAACACGTGCACACATCATTTCGCATCTCCCAGGACCCAGACTGGATGCAAAGAATGTAATCAACACCGAATGAGACTTGGGATATTTTTATAGGTGAAGAAATTATTAATGAAATTATAATTAGCACCAACATTTATGCTAAAAAAATATCGTCTGATTATTCAAGAGCTAGAGAAGCTAAAGAAACTGATGAAATTGAAATTTGAGCGGTCTTCGGATTTTTATATTTGTGTGGGTTACACAAATCGTCTCACCTGAACGTCGTGACCTATGGGCTACAGATGGAACAGGCATGGAAATGTTTCCTGCCACAATGTCGTACCTGCAATTTTTACTTATTCAATACAAGGGAAGAACAACGAAAAGAAAAACTTGCGGCAATCAGAAGCATTTTTGAAATATTTATCAAACTTTGTCGAGATTCCTACTGTGTAGGGGAATATGTCACGATTGAAGAAAAACTTTTGAAGTTTCGAGAACGTTACGGGTTTGGACAACAAGGTCAGTTTTTGTGCAAAGAACACACACTCAGCCTCTGTAAATTCTGCATGGATAAAGAAGAATAAAAATAGAGCTGTAAATGAAGTCAGGTTCGGAAGTTAAATTTGCATCATGTATGTATATTCTTTAATGTATTCAAGAGATTTACTGAATTATAAAAAGTAGAATATCTTTAATTTTTGATTAATAAACATTCTAACTTGAAATATTACTTTAAAATTAGATTTAACTACAAGTTAGGAGCTCGGGGTCCGTGCGAACCCACGCGCGCTTCCGTGTTTGAATGAAAGGCGCGCTTTCTCCCGGGTTAAGCAAACATTTTATGATGAAGTGATGAAGAAAAACAGACTTTTTATAACATTTTAAGTCTAAATGTAGAGTAAAATTGAAGTAACTTTGATGACTTTCATGTAGAAGCTGCAGTTTTTATGGACTGATAAATCCTTGCAACTCGAAACAAATGAATGCAATAAAATAACTTATTGCATAATTCTGATGCCAGAAGCTCTCACATAAGCTATATGCTTGTAAAAATGACAAATATTAAAAGATATATGGCTTTTAAATAATTAGTACGTGATCCATTAGAGCTCGTTGGAATAGTCTCAAGAATTTTAACACTATTATTTTTTATTTAGATTTATATGACCAACAAATAGCACCTACGAATCCTACAGCAAACTAAGATGGCATACAGTTCAATTAAAAAAAAATTATTTCAGAAAAAAAAATTTTAGTATTTCTTTTTCAATGATGAGTATTTTTTATAAGTCAGAAACTTTGATTTTTTAATGGTTTTTATGAAAGACTAGAGTAATAAATTGAGGGTCTCACTTGAAGATCTTTTAGTTCATAATTATTTGTAATTTCCTTACTTTTTGTCTTAAGAAAAAAATTAAGGCTGCATTTTTTCAGAACAAGGGCCTGGAGCTTGTTGCTCCAGTTTTAGAAAATCCACTAAAAAAGAAAACTATCAGAAGAACAAGATGAGCAAAATTCCAGTTGTAGCAACAACGAACTGGATGATGACCTAAGTTGTGCTGATTAACTTGAGGCAATGTAGATCATTCTGGCATAATTAGCTTAAAAGTAGAAGTTTGTCAATTTAATACTTTAATATGCAATATTAATCTTTGAACTATGTTTTTTCATGCTGAACACAAAAGAACATAAATTAGTTTCAAATATTTTATAATATTAAAATTGTTATAGAAGTTGTTTCGGAATGTGGACCAACTTAGCCCAGGCGGCGCGGGGCACATTAATTCCCTTCACAAAGTTCTGTGAAAAAATTAAAAAAAAAAAAAGAATTGAACATTTTCAAAATAAAATTGGGATGATGAAAAATACTTAATGAAACTCACGGTAGAAAATCAAATAGCTTTTTTTTTTTTATTGATGAGATAAAAAATGAAAAGTAGAAAAGTGAACCAACATGCTCCAACTTCACTTTACTATACCTACCTCACCCTACTATATGTCTAATAGACTCAATCTTTGATTATCACAAATGAAAAAAAAATGTAACCACTAAATAATTTTTTACACATGAAGAATAAGGACTGACGTTTGCCTGAAAATTTGCAAAATGTTTCTTCCATTGAAAGGAGTCTTTCATATGAATATACTACATTTAAAAATGATAAGGGTACCTAATAATAGCAATCTCTGATTAAACAGAAGGAGTATTTTTCAGTTTACCAACCAAAATGAAGTCGTAAAAACAATCAATCATTATGCATTAATTTAAATAAATAAATAAATAAATAAAAATCAAGCATCAAATTCTGCATGAAAAAGGAAGAACGAAAGAAAGATAAGAAAATAACTTACCATTCAATACCCATTAGTAAAAATACATAGAAACATTAAGTTAGTCAACCAAGTTGTGAATGACTAACTGAGGCTCCATACTTAGCTATAAATAATTAATCGTTCAAATTTTTAGCTATTAGGATTTAAATATATGTTAATACTAATACTAAATGCATTAAAATGAATTTCCTTCAGTGTTAACAGCTTTACTTTTAAACACATCCATTAATGAAACTTACCTGTTTTTACATCGAGACAGCTAGCAAGAATTGTAAATGATAAAAAGCCAATAATGCCGTAAGGATAGCCAAAACTCACAATCATTGCTCTCACAAAAAATATGCATAAGAATACAATTTTCTAAGTCTTGGCCATTGTGATATTTGTGTCTAGCTAGCTTTCAAAATTCTAATTCTTGTCTGCTATAATGCCATCGTTTGGAAATTACACATAGGGCAAAATTCCTAAAATTAGTTTTTATAGAAGCATCTGGATCAAAGATAGATAATCAAGTTAAACATCTGAATTAAAAAGTGCAGAAAAAACGTTTCTTTTCTTCTGTAATAATAATAATCCATTATTATAAGTGCAAACTCTACGCTTCGCTTGTTTTTCTACGCCATTGACAAAATATTCGTGAAGCAAAACAACAGTCAAAGGGTTTGTTTAAGGTATCTCTTTTCGTAAAATGATCCTTCAGTACAAAAGTCACTAAATACTTTCTCTTAGAACTATATATCGTTTAAATATTGAACACAAAGATCATATTGTTAAACGCTAACTTAATATTTACTTTTATCTTCCTCCCTGTACCATACACAATTCAACTTGCTTGCAAACATGCTCTTCCATTTAATGCTGCTTGCTTTTTGTCGAACTAAAACTTCATTATAACTGGAAAAAATTTCCATAATAATGATAAAATCAATTATTTAGAAAACGTTTAAGAAATATTTGAAGCTTGGAGATTAGTAACATTACAAAATGTCTGTTTTAGGGGTAACGCACAGTAGATACAACAGCCTCTGCCTAAAACCAATGTTGTCTATTCCCGTAAACAGCGCCATCGTTTTCAACAGTTTGTCAAACGTGTTGTGGCATCTCGAAAGCATTTCGTCTGTCATTCAGCGGTCTGTCGTGATAAATTTTGACAGGTAGTTTTATACGATATCGCTGATAAACAGGAAAAAAATATTGATCAACGTTTTACGGATATTGGAGTTGACTAAATTGTACTTCGCACCATGCTTCAGCAACACAATACTAAAGGATAGGAATTATTTGTCACACTGTCAGTATAGGTATGTAACTAAAATTCATTTTATTTTTTAAATACATTCAGCAAAATTTTTGACTAAGTGTAGGTATGTTTAAAAAAAGAAAGTCACATCATGCGTGAACGAAATTTCAAACATATTTCAAGTTTGGTAATCAATTCAAGGTTTTATTTATTATTATTTATTTATTTATATATATTATTTATTAATTTGCTTAATATTATTTCTATAATTATAATTATGTATTGTTTCGAAAATATTCAAAAAGTGGAAATGGTTTTAATTCTTTTTTTTTTGATCTTTTACTTGTCTAAAATAATTAAAAAAAAAAATGCACAAGAATTCTTTAGTGCAATATTTCATTCTTATTTCAGAAATTAATTTTATTAATAAAAAAACGTCGTTTCTTCTCCATGAGCTTATTTTTTAATGAAAACATTTATTTACATGAAAACCTATATTTGATACTTCCTGGAAAATTTTAATTGTAGGATTAAAAGTTACAAACATTTATATTTTTCTTCTTTGAAAAAAAAATCATGGAATTTTCCCGTTTAACTTTACTTTTTTTTAATTTTAGTGAGTGTTTTTATCTGCTTCTTTTTTACATGAAAAGCGGTACCCATCTCTTCAACGCCGATAGCGCACCTCCCCCCCCCCAACCCCCTTCTAATACTACGGAAGCATCCACCAAGAAATAGAGCCCGCTAAATATAAGATTTTAAAAATGACGATATTATCCTCCTCTAAAAATTTCAGTGATGCAGGCTGCACAATAGACCCCACCTAACCTCTCTTACCTGCCGTGAGTCTGTTGAAGTGTAAAGTGTGTAGAATTTTATTGCATTATTATTTTTTTAATACACGTCGTGATACGAATGATTCTCCAACACATAATGAAATATGAATAAAGGTTTCTGAAGTGGGGTGGTGAAAAATTAATGGTGCGTCTTTTAATGTGCTAGAAAAAGCTTTTGATACGAAAAGTTAATCAGCATCGGTTCCTGTCTGAATGCTTTTGTTTGGTTCCGCACATGGTTCCTTATTAGAGGAATAGCATATAGAATGAGCTACTCTTCCGTGATTGGCTCCAAAAACTAATCAGCACCTGGTTCTATTTCAGGGTGCATCTGTAAAATGATGTTACCGCTTTTGCACCATATCAATTATCAATCTGTAGCCCTCGGAGAATATCAGAAAAAAGGGGTAAACACAAACAGTTGTTGCCTACCAAAATAAAAAAGAAAGAAAAGAAAAAAGAAATGTTTTGAATCAAAATAGTTTCATCCCAGTCTAAAGAACAATTTTTTTTTTTTTTTTTTTTTTGGCGACACGTTTTTTCATCTTTCAACTTCGACTGTAAATAGTATAATTATATTTTTCATGTAAGGAAAATGCCGTTTAAAACATAGATAACAAGGGTCCAACCCAGGGCCGACGCAAGGGGGGGGGGGTTGTGGAGGGCGGTGCTATTCCCCCCCCCCTTAAGTGGGGCCGCCAATTTCATTTAGCAATGTAACAAACTAGGAGAAGGAAAACGCTTCGTTGTTTTAAAAAATTTAAATGGTAATTTTACATAAACAATTGAAATAATAGCAACAAAAAGTACTTTTTTCTGTAAAATTTGAATAGAAAATGTAATCTTAAAATACGATTTAGGATCATCCATGATTTTCGTTTATTAAGATTACCTAAATAAAAGTGCCGCGGAAATGTACGCTTCAAACATTTTTTAACGAAAATGATGATTTATGAGAAATATCCTGAAAACCATTGCTAAATAAAGAAAAATGCATGAGTCGCCGAAATATATTTGAAATATAGAGAGAAAAGAAAACAGAGTTAATGAAAAGAGAGATTCAAAGTGTTGTAATGAATGCTCACATCAGAAGTTCTAAATATTTGAATGTAAAAGTCGTAAGAAAATTAAAGCTTGATCAAGAGCTGCAGGAGGCATATCTAAAATAAAATGAAATGGAATAAAGACCTAAGGTATCGCAGAAAATTGCCACACTCGTTCAAAATATTTAAAAGTTCTTTTTCTGGCGCCAATGGCCCCCGCATCTCTCTTCCCCTTAATATCACCATAGATCGTCTAAAATTACACTTTTCGAACTACAATTTTCAAATTTTCCCCCTGGGGTTAACCCCAGTATGCCTGTTACAATCAGAAATAATTCACAATTGCGTGCTTGGAGTTTGAATTTTGAAAAATAATCGGAGAATGACCTCGAGTATCTTCCTCCCTGAACATCACCATATAAGGCCGTGTCCAAGGGGAAGGTTTTAGGGGTTAAACGTTAAACCCTTCCCATTGGCGAAAAAATATTTAAAAAAAAAATGAAAAAAAGTGCACTTTTGACTTAAAAACTTGAATGTTATAGTTTGTGCACAGCATTTTTTTTTTTTTTTTTTAACATTATCTTTGAAGTTTCTCGGCAATTCAGAATTGCCTTCTCTTCATGGACTAAAATCATATTTTGGAAAAATAGTGATGGAGAAACCATTGAATAGGCTGTCAATACAAAGCATTCAATGCGTTTAATAATGCTTCTCATTAGGAAGTTCTGATGACTTGGGCGTTTCACAAAAAGAGGTGAGCGTTGCCGCTGTAAAGATGCTAGCAATGGAGTCGTGTCCAAAATTTTAAAAGTATTTTTTTTTCTGTAAGAACGTGCTTAAAAACACAGGATCTAACCATTACTTAAATGGGTGCCCTTTCATTGTTTACATTTCTTGCCGATGACATCACAAATGATGAAATGCCATTCTGTGTTGCCATTCACAGAGCAAAATATTTAGTTCGGATCTTTACTCACGTGTATTGGCAACGATATGGTTGATAGCAAGCGTAGAGCACAATTTTAATTCGCTTCTTGATAATCATAACGTGGAAACGCAGTACAAAATGCGCTAAAGAGCATCATTTGTGACGTCATCAAGACCACGCCTTGTTTGCATAATCGGACATTTTAAAAAATTCATAAAAAATAACTGTAAAATGAAAGGATTTTCTGGGTCCATGTTTTTTTTTTTTTTTTTACTTATTCTATCAACTTCAGTGGCTAAAAGTACTACTTTTGACTGAAGGAAACAATCCCATTGTGTTTAGGAACATATTTAGCATCCGCAAAATAACCCCTTTCTATTCAGTTTTCTAAGCATTATCTTAAAATATAAAACTGGAAAACATTATGTCATAAAAGAAGTGGGGTTCATAACGGTCCTTAACGGTCCTTACGTGTACAGTATACAACTTCGTTTATCTGGACCAACTAACAGCAAAAGGCAATCCGAATAAACAAAAATCCGGATAATGCGGACAATAAGGAAAAACGTTCTTAAATGAGCAGATTTATTTTATATTAAAATAAAAAACAATGCTTCCTATAACAAAACTACGTAATATTGTTTCTCATAAATACTTGCAATTTGTAGTTCAGATGCAGTAGCGTACTGACGCTCCAAAGAGAGTACGCCCCATTGTTTGTTAAATTAGTACAATATTTTACTGAACGTTCTATGCAGAAGTTGTATGTTTAATCAAAACAAAAACTGAATATTTATTGTTCTGTTATTTCAATCATAATTCAAAATTACTTTTTAAGTAAATATTTTTTTTCTCCACAAATTTGATCCGGATAAACGAGATTCGATTGAAAAAAAATACAATAATAGAATTGGTTATATTACTTAAAACCAAATCTTCTGGGAATTTCAGACCATTCCCTCCTACGCCCCTCACAGTGACCCTTAAACAGCAATAAATTATTTGACACACTGCTGTGTTTTCCTGACAATGCAGGAAGGAATGAAAAAACACTGAAACCAAAAAAAAAAAATCCCTCCCTTTATGAAATCCTGGACACAGGCCTGTCACCATAGATCGTCTAAAACTGCGATTTTCAAATATCAATCTTAAAAAATTACCGAGGGTGACCCCATTAGGAACCCCTCTATCGAAGGACGCCCATATGCAAAATTTTAAGGGGGGGCTCAAAAATTTTCCCCATAGTTTAGCAGAATATTTTCCCCAAGGAAACCAATTTCGGTACAGATTAGAGTATTAAAATTCGACATTTTAATAACTTATTCATTAATGGCTGGAAAAGAATTTTTTATACATTTTTGCAAAGAGAAAAGCACTAAAAGCAAGGAAGTTCTGATTTCTAAGGGGGAACTGGAGCCCCCCTTGCCCCAGTATATGGGCGTCCTTGCCTCTATCTCGTAAACAAAATTAAATATAACGTACGATTGTCTTTTGGGAATTAAGATTGGGGAAAAAATATCGGGAGGGGCTATCCTCGACCTCTTTTCCCCTTCCTCCAAAACTTAAAATGTAGTCTTAAACTAATTTTTTATGTCTCCAATTTCGAAAAAATGCCAAGAAGTAGCCCTCCGACACCCTCTATTTCTGATTGAATATTATCTTCACGATTAAATTTATATTGCTAGTACTAAGGTCTAGTAATATGACTATCTCTGCTAAACTAGAAGCTAAATCTTATATATATATATCTCTTTCTTCGCATATTGGAACCATTCTTTGAAACAATTAAGGGGCCACCAAATGCGTACACTCCCCTCCCCCGCAATTTTTTGACCAAGCGACGGCCCTGGTCAAGGGTGCATCCCCCCTCCCACACACAAAAAAAGGAGAAAAATATCACCTTAAACACTTCCTTCCTAAAAATTTCAATGGCCCAATCTGCGGCATAGCCCCACCAGGACCGTATCCAGAGGGGGGGGGGGCAACCCCCCCTCCCGAAAACCGAAATGTTTGGACCGTAAAATAGAAGAAAGTGTTTTCTTTTTTAATTTCTAATGTCAGAAAAGGAAAAAGTTTATTTATTCTTAATTTTGTGACTATTAAACGAGTAAAAATTTGAAGAAATACAGAAAAAGCAATTCTAGTTCTCATTAGTTGCAAAGCATGCTTGAAATTTAGATCCTTAATTAGGATTTTCTGCTCTCTTTCCCAATTCAATTCTTGGCCGTCCAGGGAAAAGGCAGGCCCTTTTTCAGTTTGGTAGACTTGCCCTCCTCCATGGGTGTACACAGAAATTTTGAGACCCGTCACAAATGACTTTTTCGGGCTCCTCTCCATATTGTTTACCCCTATTTTCATCCCAAGTTTTAAAAATTAATTTAATTTAATTTATTGGGCCCCCTTCAGGCTCGGGCCCGGGCCAACAGGTGTCCTTTCTCCACCCTACGCACGCCCCTGCGCCCTGCCCTCCTCCCCCTAAAACTCTTATAAAACTTACACTGCACCGATTTCGAGCCGTGGACTCCCCAAGAGCCGGGCCACTAGTTTCCGATTAGGCTAGTATCTGGTTACCAAGGTGTGCCAAATTCAGCTCTTGATGCATCCTGAGTAAAAAATGCAAAAATCATGGTTCTCGCGTTTTTGTAGCATAGTTTTCAGGATAAATTTTTGTGACTGATATGTTCCATGTCTTGCTATTTATTTTATTACCGAATTCAGTATTTTGGAAGTTCTTTTGTTATTGCTTGTTTTTATCTTACTTCTACTGCATATACTGTTATTATCTTAAGCATGAGAAAAAAATAACACTTACTCTACTCTAGTTCATTTTCTGCACTACTTGCAGTTGAAAAAAAAATTGTTTTGAAAAATATTTCGTTACATTTATTTTTAACTTAAAACGGGTGTCTGATTAAGTTATAAGTAATCATTTTGTGATACTGTGCAATCAACTTCTGAAAAGTGCAAATAAAGTGCTTTAAATAATTTCAACTGTTCGTTCTGTTTTTGAAAATTATTTAGGTTTTTGAAACTTCTCGAAAAGTTCTTCAATTTTGTCTCTCATCAAGAAAATAAAGTATGAATTGTCCAAATGGCTAGAATATTACTCTTTCGTTCTTATTTTCTGAATTTCTACACCATTTCTTTTAAAACATTTTGTTCAATTTTTATACTCTAGGGAATTTGATGAAAAGGGGGGCGGATGTTGGGAAAGTGATCAAAAACAAACTACACTAAAAGCCGATATGAGCAAATGACGATGTGCTTCTCTTTTCTCCTCACTCTTTTTTCCTCTCTTGTCGATTAATGTCAACGATCTGTAGAGCAAGCAATTTTTATTGTGATTGATCTTGATTTGCAAAAGAATGCATCTTTTAAAAGACTTTGCCTATTTTTCTTCATAATTTTGTAGTCTCAATTACCCCATATAAGGAGTCAAAATACAGATTTTTATATCTATTCTTCAAAAAATTTCCCAGAGGAGAAACCCCCGGATCCCTTGAAATTATGGATGTTCTACATCCGACTTAAAGGGACACTCCCCTGTTATCCTTACCACTACAAGGTGAAATTAAAAATAATATGAAATTAAAATAAAAATAACAGTCAACAGTGGAGTCTATAAAAATCGAAACAAAAAAACATCTTCTATGTTAAATATTTTTATGCGTGTCTGTGTGTCTATATATATATATATATATATATATATATATATATATATATATATATATATATATATATATATATATATATATATATATATATATATATATGTGTGTGTGTGTGTGTGTGTGTGTGTGTGTGTGTGTGTGTGTGTGTGTGTGTGTGTGTGTGAATGTACGAATTCGGGCCCCTCCCGAAAAATATTTCTGGATACGGTCTTGGGCCCCCTCCCCATGGGTGAGTACCCCTGTAGATAACACAGTGTACAATATTGAGGAAAATTTAATTAGTACATACAAATTACTATGATTTGAATTCGTATTTGGTTTGTATCAGATGGTAACGCAGTTAATATTTGTTTTATTTTTCAATACTGATGTTCAAGCTGCAAATTATCAACGAAAGGATCATATCACTAAATCACATTATTTAGAAAAATGTTTAACATTTTAAACATCCATCAAAATGTGATTATATTCCTTCTTTGTGTTCAACCTTAATCATGTGGAGATCTTAGAAGCTGTGTGTCGAAATAAACTTAAAATATTTGATGTATTTTTTTAACTAACACATTTGCATAAAATATAAGTTTTGAACTCTAAAAGTAATTTAACATGGTATGAACTTTCTTATTTAAATGTGATGTATTTCACCTGACTGACAAAATATAAAATAGGACTTCCTTTGTCCAAAATTTGAAAATTTTGAACAAGGGTTCATTTAATCTAAGCATAAATAAAATATAAAAAAGCCCATTATTCGAAATACTTTCTATAAGCTTGGTTCGAAAGAACTACCACGTAAAAAGTATGAAATAAAATAAGTACATGATTTTTTGATTATAACACTCAAAAATTTGCAGTTAATCTTAATAGATATCTTTATATTTAGGCTAATTCTCACACAAGCAGCCAATAAAATTTAAATCAAAAATTTGAGAGAAGAAATAAGCGCTATACAGCTTTGTAAAGGAATAGCTTTTACTATACCGTCTATATTTCGCCTCTTAAATTTTTAATTTAGCATTGGAAAGCATTTTATGTTTTATTTTAAAGCTTTTTCGTTTTGAAATTTATATGAGGTGAAACTTTTTGAAGTTTTGAAACATATTTACCTGTTACCTTTCCTTATTTAAAAGTTAAAAAAAGAAGAAGAAAATACTTTTACTTTGGTTTTTAGCCTACTTTCCGTAAAATGTCAAAGAAAGAAAGAAGAAAAAAAATCCCATAAGGCTTAATGCGTCCTAAAAATATCTCTGAATACGAAATAAAGGTCAAAAATAAATAAATTAATCAAATAAATATTGAAAATTAAGAATTGAAAAGTAGAGATTTCAGATGGGGATACTGTGTGTCTGTCGGTCTGTTTGTCCATCCCTAATAACTTTTGAGTGGATAGTCCGATTCGAACAAACTTTTTTCTTCGAAAGATTTCGACAAGGACACCTGATTCCCATATTTCACTCTTTGGTTTGAACCCTTTTTCGTTCAATTTTGAACAGTTCAAAAAACTTAACATTCGCATCTATAGGAAAACTTTCGGCAAACGTTGGATCCTGGACGGAAAGACGGATTTTCTCAAACTAACTTTGTTGGAAAAAGCTCTTAATGAAGAAGATGTATAGAAAAAATATATATTTTTATTTTTCTACTTTAAGATTATTTTTTGAATAATTCAAAAAAAAATTGACATTGATACTGCGCAGAAGGTAGCAAAATATTGAAAAAAATATGCAGATTCTAAATATGTTCACAATTTTTAGTTTCCTGAAATAGGAAAAAAATTACTAATAAAATCGAAATATCATCTCTGGTAGACGCAACATTCACACAAGTCCGAGATAGATATAACTGAATCAAAATTAAATGAATTCATAGCGCAATTTTTTTTTTACCCGGCTGCAGAGTCGAACTCCGACTCCTTGAGGCTTCTCTCCTTGAGGCTGAATTTTATGACTTTCTACTCGGACTCCAAATTCCTGTACCCCAAAATCAGTCAGACTCCGACTAGATAACCCAGGTTTTTACTGAAAAATAAAAATTGTTGAGATGATTTACTTTTGTGTTCATTCTAAAGTTTTAACTAATTAATTTTTATTTTTAGCTACGGAAAATAAAAGTTAATTCTGAATGCTTTGTTTTTTAAAAGCGAGAGATAGCTCTGCAGACGATTTAATTTTTTGCGAAGATTAATTATTAAAGAGAAGATTTTATATTATTTATTTATTTACTAGCAAACTTTGCAACCTAGCAAACAACTTCATCCAACTTTGCACGGTCTAACTCAAAAATAATAAGTATGTCAGGTGACGCTTGTTCAACAATCAAGCTTAAATATAAATTATTTTTAAATTTAAAAAAAAAACAGTCACCTTCAAAAAAAGAAAAAAAGGTCATCGCATTTACATACGAAAAATCAAATTTATTTTACAACTCCAGAACAAAAATCAGCTAAACACCCAATTGTAAAATAAACACCGATTTAAATAACAAAAGTATAAATTATTTTAATACGTAACTAATTATATACTAGGACTCGACCGATGCATCGGCCTGGCCGATGCATCGGCGCCGATGGTTCAACAATTTACCATCGGCATCGGCATCGGTGGCCGATGCTAACTTGGTAGGAAACATCGGCCCATCGGCCTTAAAAAACATCGAAAAGCCGATAGAATTGGCCGATGTTTTTGAAGAAAAAAAAAGGACCTTTGTTGTTTCACTTTTTAATACAAAGTAAAGCGAGTTATTGTTTTCATATAAAATTGTTTACTTAAATTTCAGTATGAATTTCTATTTTAATCACCCCTGAAAGAGTTTTTAATACTGCTTTCAGGTACCAAACAAGTTAATTATTGCGTTGTTTCTTGCGGCTGGATGTACGTATGTATCTCTCATAAGTCATAACTAAAAAATTTTAAGCTGCAGAAGGCTAAATTTTCGCATATGGGATGTGCGTACGTTCCAGTTGTGCACTTCCCTTTTGGTTTTCGATCGGGTGTTCTAAAAAGCCTATTTACTCATTTTTTGTGGCTATTAATTACTTATTTCAATGGAAAATTAATATAGCAGTGACGATCATTTGGTGATGTATTGCCGAATTGGAGGCTATGGAAAAAATATGAGATGGCGAAACCGGTTTAGTTTCATTTTGTTAGACTCCCGTTAAACCGACGGTAATTTTTAATTTTTCGATATTTGTAATATGAATCATAGTAATGCAGTCTTTTCTGTATCGCTTCGGCGGAGCTACAAGTTTGGGGCCCGTCGAAATACATTTTGGGGGCCTATTTCTCTATCACAGAAGTTATAAAACATTTATCATAAGCATTTTTGTAACTCCTACGGTGCCCCTATGGTTATGGGTCTCTCGCGCAATTGCAACATTTGCTATTTTTTAAATCCGCCACTGCACGTCAAAACCAAGTCGGGTGCAAGTTTTAAAAGGATTTTTCTGCTCAATGTCTATGATTGTTTTGAACTCTATTTTTATGACTATTTTTTGTATTTCCGAGAACACTTGAGTGCCCCTCCTCCCATTCCCTCAATTTCTGAAATTAAACTCTAGGTTGTACTTCTTAGTTGTTTAAAACTGACACCTTTCTTAAAATTAGAGATTTTTTTTTTTCAAGATTTATATATTGTTCAGGAAGAATTTAGAGCATTAACCCCTTCAGTCGGAATTATGAAATATTCGACCAAAAATGTTGATATTTCGTGCACAGTGTACTATGGTAAAGGGTATCTTATTGACAAAATTTTGAGTTTTAGCCCGGTCAATTTAGACATAAAAATAGTGATCAAATAACAAAAATTCCGGGAAAGCTAAATTTTTGTAGAGACCTTGGGTTTAGCATTACAAATAAAGTGCCAAAAGTCCCTGTCGATCCCATGTGCGCTAAAAAAGTTATTCGGGGTCAAAGGTCAAAATTTTAGGTTTTTTGGATTTTTCTCAGATACGGTAAGTTTTATCGAAAAGTACCTCAGACCAAAGTTGTAGATCTCAAAATTCTCTATAAAAATTGTCCTTATGATTTTTATCTCCAAGACCAAACCATTTCCCAGATATTGAATACTCTCAAAAGACAGCCAGTCACTTACAAAATCCCCTCTACTCGCATGGCCTTGAATAACATCTGGCTATTCTAATCCGTGTGGCATCGTTCACGTACCCTGAGGTGCCCAACCCACTAAGGGCATGGGCGCACCCCTCAATATTGTGGATTCCCCCTCAAAAACAAGAGCCTTCTCCAAAAACTGAGAAAAATACCCCTCTAAACAACCCCCCACCCCCACCCCCTTCAAATGTTTTTTGAGCTCTCAAACAGTAACCACATTTCATACAATAAAACATAGTTTGGCTGGCGAGTCGCATTATTATCTTGACTCCTGACAATGTTTGGCCTTAGTGATACATTGTAGTTAAGATTTCTAGATTCTAAAATCCATCTCTCTTGGTTAGACAACAAACTGTGGTTGACGCTTCTTCATCGAATTTTGCGCGTCGTCTCACTGCTTTAGTATAACGTGAGGTATTGGAAATCATATAATTCAATAGTTACGCAATCAAGCACCATTTCTTTTAAAGTTTTATCTGATATTCCTTTTTTAAGAAGATGATCCGAGTTTTCCCACTTCTGCTTATCAAAGAACTCAAGTTGAAATCTGGAATTGTAAATTTTCGCTGCACAATCGAATTCTTCAAACTTGTCATCGTATTATGTTTGGATCATCAGCTCTTGTTCTGCAAACTGGCTACTTAGAGAATCTAAAAAATATAACACTAGGTATTGCGGATGACCATCAGAGAACTTGTTTCGGGACGGATTACGACGACCAGTTCGAAGATGGACAAAGAACATTAACATTAATAATTCCAGATTTCAATTTTGAAGCTGAGAGAATACTATGAGCTCATTGATAAGCAGAACTGGTAAAACTCGGCAGCTCCCTCTTTTTAAAAGGGGACTTTCGATAAAACTTTGAAAGAAATTGCTTGATGGCGTACCTACTGAGTAGTATGACTTTCAAAACCTCACATGTCATACTAAAGCAGCGAGACGATAGGTAAAATAAGAGAAAGAAGTGTCAGGTACAGTTTGTTGTCTAACCAAAAGGGATGGATTTATTCGATTCAGATTAGAATCTAGAAATATTAAGCCACAATACCATCAAGCCACAATTTCAATCAAGACTGAAAATTATGAGAAGCAAAATAGTTCAACTCGAACGCCAAACTTATGTTTTATTGTAATCAATGTGGTTACAGTTTGAGGGCTCAAAATCCATTAAAGTTTCTTTAGCAACGTCTTTTGTTTTAAAGGGTGACTTATGTGGGCTGTTGCAAGCCACATTTATATTTTAAAATTTTTATACTTAACCTTTGTTCTCTATCATAGGTAAATTTGATATTTTGAGCCAAAGTTATGGGCTAAGTGGAGAATTAACATTTATTTTTACTAGATAAGAAATGCTTTTGTTGCTCTTTTTTTCCGTATCTAAGTAAGAATTAATTAATATGAAAACAAACTTTTGCAAAACATAACTTCTAATGTTTTTTCTCTAGGTACGGAGCAACACTGTGTTAATCAATTCTGACACTATATTGATCAAATTCAAGATTCAACGCATGTGTGGAACTTTAAAATACAGTTTATTATTAAAATGATCTTATGCAATGTGTAATCTACACAAAAAGCCTGCTCTTAAGAGCGATAACATCAAATTTATCAAATTTTGATACTTGATAAAATTATTGTAACTTTTTCCAGTTTTTATGCATTTATGATCAATTTCAAGGCGGAGCCTCAGAGATATTTTTTTCGGTCGAAATCCTTTTGCATAACCAAATATCTCTACAAAAGGCAACTTTTCCGGGTTTATTACTTAGCGTTTATCAGATTTTGATTTCTTTCAATCCATCCTAATGAACATATCCAGTACTTCAAAAGTAAGTCCACCTCGCACTAGAGCGGTATTAAGTGAATATGAATCCAGCTTTTGTTGTAAAAAACACTGCTTATTTTGTGGCGAGGAAGCGGAGGAAGAGGCTGAGAAGAACAAAACACAGAATAATCGCAGAAAAATTCTTAAAATTTCTACACTTGCATTCAAAGAATCCCTTTTAAAATTAGCTAAAGATCGTTCGGAGGTGTGTCAAAAGCTGCCCTTGCACGTTTTAATGTTGAGTATGATTTAGTCGCTGCTTTCTATTCTATTCAAGAGTCACAACTGACTTCAACTGTATTTATGTCGAGGACTGCATACTAAGTGCCTTGCCTCCATTATTTTATATACCGATAGATGGCAGCACCATCACCGGATCGAACAGTTAGTGAGAATTTTGAACTAGTCCAGGAGCTAATAGCTACCTAGTACTAGCACCCCCAGAGGTATCGTTTCACTTGGAGGACATTGAGACCACGAGCATATTTAACGTCGCCCAGTCCCCTTTAATGACGACGGTGGGTCTTCGACCAGCGAGGATCGAACCCGAGGCCCTCCGGTCCCGAGTCCAATGCCTTACCGATCAGGCTACCACGGCCCTAGTCGCTGCTTTATGAATATTTCTGCGATAATTCTGCGCTTTCTTCTTCTCAGCCTCCTCATCCGCTTCACAGCCACAAAATAAGCAGTGTTTTTGAAAACAAAAGCTGGATTCAAATTCACTTAATCGCGCTACAGTACGAGGAGGATTTATTTTTGAAGTACTGGCCTGTTCATCTTCACGTTGCAGCAGAGATTGAACTTTTCCGGGTGTATGTATGATTTTCTACAATTCACGCGAATTGTAACGGACTTTTGACTTCTTAAATAATCAGCATTCTTATAACTTCTCCCGACACTTGCATCGATTAAAGTTGGCATTCCACGACTGCCCAGCAGTTTCACCTTCAGTCAAAAGTTTATTGCAAATAAAGCAAAATTGTGACATTTTTCTTAAATATTAATCAACACAAACAGTAGACCCTTGTAATAAATACGTTTGGATTGCACGTTTAACTCTAAAAGAAGCATGTACGTCAACCCACCTAGAGGGGGTCATGGCCCAGACTGCGCCATCGAAATTTTTAGGGGGATTGTTTTGAGGGGTATTTTTCTCAGTTACTTAGAGGGGGGCTCTTGCTTTTGAGGGGTTCTCCGCGATATTGAGGGGTGCGCCCATGCCCTTAGTGGGTTGGGCACCCCTGGGTATGTGAACGACGCCACACGGACTAGAATAACCAGATGTTATTCAAGGCCATGCGAGTAGAGGGGATTCTGTAAGTGACTGGCTGTCTTTTGAGAGTACGCAATATCTGGGAAATGGTTTGGTCTATTCATAAGGACCATTTTTATAGAGAATTTTGAGATCTACAACTTCGGTCTGAGGTACTTTTCGATAAAACTTACCGTTTTTGAGAAAAATCCAAAAAACCTAAAATTTTGACCTTTGACCCCGAATAACTTTTTTAGCGCACATGGGATCGACGGGGACTTTTGGCACTTTATTTGTAATACTAAACCCAAGGTCTCTACAAAAATTTAGCTTTCCCGGAATTTTTGTTATTTCCATTGTCTAAATTGACCGGACTATTTGTAGGAGAAAAATTAAAAGAGTTATGGCAAATATTCCTGACTTATATTTTTGAAATCAATATTTCATATACAAAAACGATAAAATACCGAACGAACTTCGTTATAAAATGTTCTACAAACAATTATAAAACATAATATAAGCGTTTGAAACTATTAATTAAAGATTGTATATTTTTAAAAAAAATCAGGAAAAAACCTCGCTTTTCAAATGAAAATCCATTGTTGGAAAAATGAGCCACTCTCTATCTCTCAATCCTTATATGTCAGTGTTGTCAACCTCAAAACGAAAAATTACTTCTAATTATAATAAGTAGAATGTAAAGAGTCAACTACAAAAAAAATCAACTAATTAAATCAATTATTAAATGATTAGCAGCTGTTTAAAAGTATGTCCGGTATACCGAACACCAGGTCTGAAGGGGGTAATGTAAGAAATTGATTAAATACGTTTTGAATGGGGACAAAATTCGGAAATCAAAGGCACTTTTGAATTTTTTCTTCGGAAGTGCTGAAGTAGATTCAGAAACTCTTCCGAGGCGTTGCTGGTAGCGGTTCTGTACTAAAAAAATGAGACTGAAGTAGGGGCCCAAGTTTAATGTTGTGAGCTACTCCAAAATCAGAGAGTGTCCCCCCAAACATACCCTCGTCGTTTCAAGCATTTCTTAAATATTTAGCGATTATTTATTTTGACTAAGAAGTGTCACTTTGCGTATTTCTTATACTTGTTTCAATGATCCTTCAAATCTCTGACAATCTTATGAATTTATTTCTGTTAGATTTTTTTGAGAAATCCTAATTGCTTATTGTTCTCATTTGACTGTCCTTGACGTTAGGCTGATTTTATTTCCCTCTCCCCCCCCCCCCCGCTTCCCTCTGCCGCACTCCCGTCCACCGTCCTCTGCAGGCGTGGCTCCTCCGGTCCTGAGCAATGTCCCCCGAAATCCGCTTCTCCTGGTCAGTGGCGTCCATGTCCTACACACGCTCACACACACACACACACACGCCTATGTGCATACACATGTCTATGCACACACGAGCCTACACATGCACAAGCCCCTACACACAGAGAGACATACACGCCTACGTGTGTGCACAAGTCCACGCACACACAAGTCTACATATGCATGCGCGCTTACACACACACACACACACAACTATACACACGTAACCGCCCAAGAGAAGGGCAGGTTTGGGGGGTCAGGAGCAGTCTCTAGAAACAATAACTCCAATAATAGACCAAGAGCTGACCCCCCAAAACGCGATTTATCTCTTTTATGGCTTGTGGCCGGTTAAAATAATAAAAAAATGCAATTAAAAACTTTGGCTCGAATCCCCCCCCCCCCACTAATTTTGGGTCACACGGCTGCGTGGGTGGATGAAAGGTCAAAAAAAAAAGAAAAATATTAAAGTGATGAGTTAAATGGCTAAAAATTATATAATAATATTAAATTAATAAGAAAAAACACGTAGCGAATTTCTCCCCCAGCTATGTTATAGCGAACGTGGTGGCCCCCAGGGGTAAAGTATCGATTATAAAACTTTAAAAAAAAATGATCACTTTCGTGGGGGGAAATTTTACAGGGTATTAGTTTCATTATTTTGATTGCCAAAAAAAATTCGCCCCCAGTAACTATGTGTCAATTTGTCAAAAAAAAAAAAAAAAATTTTGTTCCTCTTTATTTGGTCCACGTCGAGTATTATTCGAACTTACGCATGACTGTTTAAATTGCAAAAAAAAAAAAAAAAAAAACCCAAAGTTTGAACGTTTATTCGATAAAAAAAAAAACTCGTAGCAATCCCCCCTCCACACCTATGGAGGGGGTTGCTACGCGGTGCACGGTTTTACAACGTGGTGCCTCCCCCATCCCAGGGGTGAATTATCGATTGATTAAATTAAAAATAAATGATCACTTTCGTGGAGGGAATTTTACAGAGAATTTTACATTTAATTGTTTTAATTGCAAAACAAAATCTCTCCTCCCCAGTAATTATGAGTCTACTAGCTGCACGGCCTGGCGTTGCACGGTCTACCTCAAAAATGTGCGTGTATTCGGCGTTCCAAGCATTTCATACAATTATATAAATTTTCCCGTTTTCATTCCATTTCTTATTGCTGCTCCACTCCTATTAGTCAAAGCGCAATGTTATATAGCCTATAGCCTTCTTAATAAATGGACTATTCAACACAAAATGAATTTTTCAGTTCGAACCCGTCGTCCCTGTAGACCAAGAGCTGAGCCCCCAAAACACGGTTTATCTGTTTTATGGCGGGTGACCGGTTAAAATAATAAAAAAATGTAATTAAAAATTTTGGCTCTAATCCCCCCCCCCTTTTCCGTTCACTACTTTTGGGGCACACGCTGCATGGGTGGATGAAAGGTCAAAACAAAAGAAAAATATTAATATGATAAGTGAAATGGCTAAAAATTATATAATAACATTAAATTAATAAAAAAAAAACCACGTAGCAAATTCCCCTTCCAGCTATGTTGGGGCGAATGTGGGATCCCCCCCCCCCGGAAGTGAATATCGATTGTTAAAATTTAAAAACAAAAGATCACTTTTGTGGGGTTGGGGATGGGGGAACTTTACAGGGTATTTGCTTCATTATTTTGATTTCCAGAAAATCTCCCCCCCCCCTCCAGTAACTATGGGTCAATTTGTCAAAAAAAAGTTTTTTGTTTCTCTTTATTTGGTTCGAGTCGAGTACTATTCGAACTTTCCCATGACCTCTTAAATTGTAAAAAACAATTGCAATTATTTATTCGGTAAAAAAAGACGTAGAAAATCCCCCCCCCCCAACTAGGTTAGGGCGAACTTGTTGCCCCCCAGGAGTGAATTATCGATTGATTAAATGAAAAAAAAAGATTACTTTCGTAGAGAGGGGGGATTTTCTCAGAGTTTACATTTGATTGTAGCAGGAAAAAAAATCCCCCCCCCCCCAAAAAAAAATGTTTTTAATTTAAATTAGAAATTTTGAAATATTTTTCAAAATGAAAGGAAGCAATTCATCGTCCATACATCTGCTTCTACCATTGTGTGCTCAGTATGAAAAGGAGAAGGGGAAAGTATACGCCTGTGATGATTTCTTCTTGCTGTTTCGAGCGCAGTTTCGTCAGTGATCAACTGTAGCCAACACAGTGAAGTCGTTATTGCTTTGGTTTTTCTTTTCGGAGCACACTGTACCGCATCCTTAAACTAAAAACGTAAAAAAAATCCTTTTCTCAAAAATATATTTTGATGTTTTTATATTATGAGTGTTTTAAAGGGTAATTTTAAGCGTAGTCAGCCACCAGATAAAAGATAATGTTTTGACAGAAACTTTATTTGAAGAAATAAAAGTTTCAAAGATTCGAAAACACTGAAAATTGAAATTCCGTGATTAAGATTTTTCCGAGTTCTTAACAGAAGCAGATTTATATCATCGAGATTGCAGGAACATTTTTATCAAACTAGATAGACACTATCACAACCAATATGCCGAAGGTAAATAAATCTATATGAATTTTCAAATTATTATTTTAAATATTCATTTAACGCATCGGATTAACGCATTAAAATTTACAAGTAAAAAAAAAATCGTTATTGCACTTTTAACATAAAATCACTTTTGTATGTGAAATGAACTCATAATTACTGGAGTAGGGGGAGATTTTTTTTTTTTTTTTTTTTTGCAATTAAAACAATTAAATGTATACTCTGTAAAATTCCCTCACGACAGTTATTTGTTTTTTATTTAATCAATCGATAGTTCACCCCTAAGGGGGGCACCTCATTGTAAAACCGCACACAGCGTAGCAACCCCCTCTCCCCCACAAATAGATGGGGGGAATTTGCTACGAATTTTTTTAACGAATAAACATTCAAACTTTGTTTTTTGCAATTTAAGCGGTCAGGCTAAAGTGCGAATAGTACTCGACTCGGACCAAATAAAGAAACCAAAAAAAAAAAATTGTTTTTTGACAAATTGATCCATAGTTACTAAAGGGGGAGGGGGGGGAGATTTCTTTTTTTTTTGCAATTAAAACAATTAAATGTATGCTCTGTAAAATTCCCTCCACGAAAGTGATCATTTATTTTTAATTTAATCAATCGATAATTCACTCCTGGGGAGAGCACCACGTTGTAAAACCGCGCACCGCGTAGCAACCCCCTCCATAGGTGTGGATGGGGGAATGCTACGAGTTTTTTTTTTATCAAATAAATGTTCAAACTTTGGGTTTTTTTTTTTTTTTTTTTTTGCAATTTAAACAGTCATGCGTAAGTTTGAATAATACTCGACGTGGACCAAATAAAGAGGAACAAAAAAATTTTTTTTTGACAAATTGACCCATAGTTATTGGGGGAGAATTTTTTTTTTTTTTGGCAATCAAAATAATGAAACTAATACCCTGTAAAATTTCCCCCCACGAAAGTGATCATTTTTTTGAAAGTTTTATAATCGATACTTTACCCCTGGGGGCCACCACGTTCGCTCCAACATAGCTGGGAGAGAAATTCGCTACGTGTTTTTTCTTATTAATTTAATGTTATTATATAATTTTTAGCCATTTAACTCATCACTTTAACATTTTTCTTTTTTTTGACCTTTTATTTACCCACGCAGCCGTGTGACCCAAAATTAGTGGGGGGGGGGGATTCGAGCCAAAGTTTTTAATTGCATTTTTTTATTATTGTAACCGGCCACAAGCCATAAAAGAAGTAAATCACGTTTTGGGGACTCAGCTCTTGGTCTATAAGTAGGGTCCTGTCGCAACTCGTGATTGCGAAAAACATAATTTGAATTTAAAATATCATAATTCAAATTGATCTTTTTAATATTATTATTATTATTATTATTATTTTGCCATCGGCCATCGGCCATCTTTGAACAATCGGCCAACAATCGGCATCGGCCCATCGGCCAAAAAATGCCATCGGTCGATCCCTATTATATACGATCTCTTAATTTTTAATCACCTTTTGAAGTCGGTGCCTCCTATAAGCTATTATCTTACCTAACTGACAACCACCGAGTCCTGAGCTAAACACTAATTTAACTAACACGAAATTAGTCTTTAAAACCAAATCTAGTTAGTTATGATAGGTAGTAGTTTATAGGAGGCACCGACTTCAAAAGGCCATTAAAAATTAAGAGATCGTATATAAATATAGTTATGTTTAAAAAAAATAATTGTCGTATAATAATTAAAACCAGTGTTTATTTTATAATTAGGTCTTTAGTCTAGTTGATTTTTGTATTGGATTTGAAAAGTAAATTTGATTTATAAGTTTGGAGAAAATTGTATGCAAATGTGATGACCAATTATTTTTTGCTTTTTAGTTCCTGGGTGTTTTTTTGATGGTGATTGTTTTTTTTTTATTAAAAAATATTTTTTTTCCTTTTAGTGATAAAATAGGCACGTAGGATAGAGTATATGGTACATGACGGGGAGGCCTTCTTTACGGGCATCTCAAATGAGAAACAGGAGTCGGAAATCGGTTGAGATGAGCACGATAGAGAAAGAAATAGAGCACAGCGTCTCGAAGTCTTCCGAAGACTGTGAAGAAAAGCTTTTTTAAATGCGCAATTATGTACAAAACAAAAATTATCTTCATCATCATCTCATCTTTAAAAATTATGTTTTCCGAAAGCAAATGTACGAGTCACTAAAAAACCCCAACCCAAATCGCTTTAAGTGTGCCCATAAAATTCGAAGAGTTTCCCTGATTTCTCCAGGATCCCATTATCAGATCCTAACATGTGACCTGATGACTATTAACCCACTGGGAAGTATACTCTTTCAAACAAAAAAAAAGAATTTTCTTAACTGGACCATGCGTCTTCGAGTTATCGGGAGACATACAAGAAAAAATTTCCACGAATTGGGGACCTCCTCCTTTTTTTGAAGTTAATCAAAAAAAAAAAAAAAAACATGGACCTGCACAATATGCTATACGATTGGCACTAAAAGCTAATCCTTATTTCTCCCTGGGATTTATTTGTGTGTTAATTTAATTTGAACTATTTAAATCTCAATGGTTTCCCAAACTAATTCATACTTCACAATAATACGTGTCACGTTACTCGTGATGAAAGTCGCATGACTCTTTATTTGACTCAGTTATAGTTGGAGATAAAAATACGACTAGAGCAGTGGTAGTAAAGAAGTTTCCTGTTTGCTTCAGAGAAGACTTTATTCAAAATTGTCTTTATGATTACTCTGAATATTAAAATTTTATGGTACTTTCTTCAACACGGCACTTGTAGATAGCAGTCAGTTGGAGATATAGTAAATTTGGCACTTTGGCTGGTACCCTGAAAGAATCTTGGGGGGGGGGGGGGAGGGTTCAAACGTCAAAAAAGCACCAAACCGTTCAGAACTCCAAAAGCCTAAATTAACCAAGGAAAAAGTTATAAGCACTTTTAAGTAAGTATAAATAAAATTTAAATTGGATATTTATAGTTTGCACTAGCTAGGCTAAAATTAGAATGAAAAAAATCATCGAGAAGGAATAACTGAACAAATACGTGTTGCCATTCTTTGCTTGAGTGTGAACAAATAAAATTCTTGATTTTTGCTTTGGAGTTTTTACCTGTAAGGGGGTGGGAGGAGTTAAAATGTTTCCCTTTTGACTTTTTTTTTTTCCTCAGCTTTTTTTTGTTTTTTTTTTTTTTTTTTTTGCGGTCGGTTTATTATTATTACTATTGTTATTATTATTTTCACTGTTGGCAAACAATAATCAAGGATCTCAATAGTATTAACGAGAAGTTTTACTATTAACATTAATCGGGACTTTAAGATTTGCCGTTAACGTTATTTGAGAGTGGTTGAGTTCGCGTGGATTGTGAGGTACTGACGTCGTTATTCTAATCGGGACTTTGGGACAATATTGAACTTTTTCAAAAGGGAATTTTCTGAAGCTATTATTCCAGTTTTAATGGGGTTTAATGGAGGTAATGCCGTCGTTTTTTGGACTTTTTTTCTTATTCTGAAAAGATTTTTTGGAACTGTTTTCCGTATCCAGATCGATATTTTTTGAGGGATTGTTGACGTTATTTGAAAAATGTAACCCTTATTCTTACAGGGATTTCATTACAGAGACTGAGAAACTGATGTCCTTATCACAATAGAGAGTTTTAGGGAGTGTTTTTCTTATGGAGAATTCGTAGGACTATTGTCCTCATTCTAATGGAAATTTTATGGGACTGTTGTCCTTAGTCTGATGGGGGTCTTTAAGAGCTGTTGTGCTCACTCAAACAAAGGTTTTTAGGAACTAATGTCGAGATTGCACCTGGGAATTTTCATGAACTATTGTCCTAATTCTAATGATTATTTATAGGAACTGTTGACGTTATTTTAGGACCCTTGCCTTCATTCTAATATCCTCTTCAGCTATATCTTTAATTATTTATTCGGGAATTAGGATTTTTAGGTTAGAGTTAACTAAATTTACGAAGTGTTCTTATTCGAAGGGGAATTTTCAAGGACTAATGTCTAAGTTATAATGGGGATATTTAAGGACTATCATCTTTTTTCTGACTGAAAATTTTACATTTTTTTTTTCTTTTATTCAAGCATGGTTATTGTGTCACTTGGCATAACTTTTATTTTCGAGGTAGTTCCGTGCAAGGCCGGGCGGCGCAACTATTTTATAATGTTTGTAAACTTTTTCTAAAGTATAGTTTTGAATAAATGGCAACGGGAGAGAGGGGAATAAAATCACAGGCGCTTTATTTTTACCCAAGAAGGAAGAGCAACAAACAATTTTTTTTGTTTGTTTGTTTCTTTGATAAAATGTATTATCTTCGAAGTGCTTCATTATGAGGCATTGATCTCATGACAGAAAGTAAATTGAGGTGGTTTACTGTGTGTCTGGATTTTCGTGTAATTCCTTTTATATTTGTAACTAATGGTACCCGCACGGCTTTGCCCGTAATAGAAAAAATTAAAAGGTCTTTTGGTTCGCCTGTATATTAACAAATAATGTATGGTAAATTTTCTCGCCAATTGGCTTGTACCCATGTTACGGTTCCACGTTATGATAATTTCGTAATTTACTCGTCCATCTTATGATATTTTTGTTCTTAAAATTGGAATAGAAAAAGAACCACATCGAATTTTCGAAAAATCGCTTCGAGGTGCACACACCCATGCTACAAACTAACTTTGTGCCAAATTTCATGAAAATCGTCCGAACGGTCTAGGCGCTATGCGCGTCACAGAGATCCTGACAGACAGACAGAGATCCGGACAAGGATCCTGACAGACAGACTTCCAGCTTTATTATTAGTAAAGAAAAGATGAAGAAGTAACAGAATTATCTTGTGACTCACGCCACGCCCACACTGGTACAACAAAGTTCATATGACGAGATCTTTTAGTTCAAACTGTCAAAAACGTTACACAGGAAGCAGAACAAATGTGGACTGTGGAGCTCACCTTTTATATTGATCCTCCGTTTTTAACCAAAATATAGTTCATAACAGTTCTTAACTAATGATATGATGCTGAACTTTTTCATTAATCTTTAACTGTCAACTCTTCACAAATATAACAAAAGTTACCTGGCTGCCCCGGTGGCAGATACTGCGAGATACGAGACGTGCGTCGCAGATTTTTCGGCGGCCTGCGGATAATTTTACCAAAGAACAAAAAGAAAGACAGAAAAAAAAATTTAAAAAAAGAAAAAGAAAGAAATAGAACTTGGCAAAAATCGTTTGGAGATCACTTTTTGAGCGATGGATGCTTCAGCATTTCAGCTAGAAACATAGTCGCCATATTTGGTCATTCACAATATCGAAGTAGAAAAGTGCAAAAGTTTTCTAAAACCAAAGATGAATTGGATGTTTTATTTTTCTGCCAAGAAATGAAAATAACTTAAAATGTGCAGCAAATCGTTTTTTTACTTTTATTTTTTAAAATAATTTTCTTAAGAAATGAAAAATTTTATGTGAAAATTTCACCTTATCCTCATTGCTTTGGACGCAAAAGCGCTAAAACCTTTCAACTAAAGTTTAGTCTCATGAGGATTTTTATTTTTATAATATTTTTTTACAACAAATGAGGTCGTTTCCAAAATTTTAAAAGTATTTTTTTTTGGAAGGAGTATGCTTATTTTTAAAATAATTTGTTTAAGTTTAAGATTTTTAAAAAATTACTTAAATCGGTGCGCTTTTATTGTTTACATTTCTTGCCAATGACATCACAAATGATGAAATGACCACACCTTGTTTGAAAAATCTTACGTTTTAAAAAATGAATTAAAAAATAACTGTTGGGAAAATGAAAGAATTTTCTGGGTCCATGTTTTTTTTTTTTTTTTGAGCAATCACGATTGCTTATTGTTCTCATTTGACTGTTTTGATGTCCTATCTTTTTATTTTCCCACCGCCACCCTCCGCACCCTGTCACCGTCGACCGGCTCCTCACGATGCTGCTCCTATAGCGAAAGCTGTCTCCAGGTTGCATCCATGTCCTACACACACGCGCATACATACACAGCTACACACACACACATACACACAACTACCCACACATTCATGCCTGCACACTGACACAAACACAGATGTCTACACACACATACACATACCCCCCCCCCACACATACACACATTCATATACACAACTACCCACACACTTATGCCAGCGCACAGACAAACACACATGCCTACACACACATACACATACCCCTACACACAAACACACATACCCCCACACACAAACACACACGCCTACATACACACACACACACACACACTCGTGATTGCGAAAAACATAATTTGAATTCAAGATGTCAAAATTCAAATTAATTTTCCTTTTTTTTTTTTTTTGCTTATTCTATCAATTTTAGTGAGTAAAAGTACTACTTTTGACTGAAGGAAACAACCTCATTCAGAAATTTATACCTTAATTGTTAGAGTAGTCGCCATGTTTGGTCATTCTCAAGATGTTGGTACGCAAGACTCATGAAGTGCCTACGTTTTCAAAAACGGAATTGGATGTTTATTGCAATGCAAACTGTTGAAAATTATGCAAAATGTGCCATTTTTTTCGGATAATTCTTAATTATTGTCTTTAAAAATGCAAAATTTTATCTTCAGAATATTATCTTATCTTCATTGCTTTAGAGGCTAATATGCTAAAAAGTGACTCTTTCACCTAAATTGTAGTTTTTTTTAAGGATTTTGAATTTATTACTACTTTTATGTAACAAATTCAAATATCTATTTATAACCATGAATTTTTCGCGTACACACCATGTTTGGTCATTCGCAAGATGGAAATAAAAGATACTATTACTTACCCAAGTTTCCAGAAACAGAATTGGATGTTTACCTCAACACAAACTATTGAAGATAACATAAAGTGTTCAATAAATCATGTTTTTTTTTTTAATTTATTAAATATTTTTTTTGAAAAACGCGAATTATTATCTGCACAGTTGTATTTCATCCTCATTTATTTGAAGGCTTTGCTATAAGCTAAGTATTTCATCTAAAATGCAGTTTCCTGCCAACTTCTCATTTACTAATTTAAAAAATTTAAAAACCTATTCCAACGCAAATTTTCCATATTAAAATTAATCTCTCTTGAATAACTGTTTTTCATAGTGTGTAGAGTTCTCTTTATCTTTATGAAAGTAGTGAAAGTTGCTGATTCCCCCCCCCCCCCCCCTAATGCTTTAAAACTCAGCGACAGTGGTGGCCACTAAGTTTTTCGGGTGAAGTGGTCACTGGCCAGTTGGAAAATTGTCCAAGTCTTGACCTTCACGAAGGACTTGTGTATTTTATGAAAACTTAAAATAAAACTAATAATAATGCTGCAAATTATTTTCAACTACTGAAAATAGTGCCGCAGACTGGTTAGAAAGTTTCTGCTACTGCTGGGCCTAGCTCATATACATATTCGTTAGATATATCGTTTATTAGTAGGGGAATGTGGGACCAAAGGAAATAGTTAAGATGACTTAGCTTTTTCATATTGAACAAATTGGAAATTTATTTTGAAAATTACAGTACACAAAGAAATAACAATGTTTTTCATAATAAAACTTAAATTGAAACATTATTTTGTATTTTTGGCAGTAATTTTGTGCTTTCAAAAAAAAGAAGTGGAAAATATCCTTTTTTTATGGAACAAAGTAAAAAATTAATTAATTTAATTTTTTTATTTGATTGTAAAAATATTTTTGATCAAATGGGTGAGTAAATAAAAGGATGAAGGAATAAATGAAAAGTAATGGAACAATAAACTAAAAATAAATAAATTAGTTAATTCATATTTAAAGAAAAATAAATGCGTGAATAAAATGGTAATGAATAAAGAAAAAAAGTGAATGAATTAATAAATAAGTGAATTATTAAAAGAAGGAATTAAATGAATTAACTATAAAATGAATGCGTAGGTGACTTAGTAAATGATGAAATGAGTAAAAGAAATTAATTATTTCACTTATCCGCATCTATTTTGCCCCGTTTGCACTTGATTAATTGTGCAAAATATTCACAGTACAAAGAAGCTTAATATTACTTAAATAAATACTGTATAGAATATTAGTTGGTTTCAATCTGCATTTTAAATGTTAATAACAAGTACTTTATCATTTGACAAAAACAAATATAATTTTTGACTTTCAACAAAACGTTACAATTTGAGTATTAATTTTTTTTAAATTGCTTGTATTATCATACTAGAACGTCGCCCGTCAAGGTATGACGGGTGAAAATTGCTGCTACATTTGAACGAAGCCATTGCCTGTTTGGTGATAGTTTGAGAGTTGAAACTGTAACCCTAACTCCAGTGGACTAATACTAAACTCCAGTAGGTAGCGTTCATTGTTGACCATTTTTTCGTTTCTTCATTCCCCTGAAATGACGCAGTCTTACCAGTAAAACAGTTAAGTTGCCAGATCGATTTCAACCTTTTCACAATAAAGCCTTTCCCTGCTTGTTAAACATTTCCAAAACATATTATCAAATCATCATGTCGTGGTTCGAGTTTCATTGTTGAAACACGCAAGTTACTCCATCATCGGCTGTTATATATATGAGACTGCTTAGTTCGTCAGAGGTAATTGTTTCGTTACTGGAATAGATTACATGTGTTACTACATAGTTAAAATATTAAAATATACCCAGATAGGTGGTGCTGAAAGCAGAGTAAATATTTCACCACTTCACTTGGCCCCACCCTAACGTAAACAAATTTTAATGTAAAAAATAAGAAATGTTCCAAAACGTGTGATTGATCCAATTACATGAGGTAAAATTTCAGATATATCCTCTCTTTCAATGGATTTCAAAGTAAAAACGCAGCTGCATTCAAATACGAAAATGTTAGAGACGATTCAATTAATTAAGCATCTATCACAAAAGTGGCGCCAATCTGAGCGCCTGTCGCTACTGCAGTAAAAGCTTCACAGACCGTTTGAAACAGCATTTTCAGTGTTCGTAACAGAAATTTTATTGTGAACTCTCTGTTTTAAGCAAAGCAATGTGCTTTAACGCCCTAACATTGAAGTAATTACGCTTTTTGAATCCATTATTTTTTTCCATCTTTCTCATTTTAATTTCTTAAACTTATTTTATTTTGTGTTTCCGTGGTTACGCTTTTAAATTCGTCGTTCTCATTTTAATTTCTTAAAAGTATTTTATCTGGCGTCACTGTTTGGAAGGGAAATTTTGCATGATGTTTTTTTTTCCCTCTCTTTTATTTAAGCCTGATTGTTGAATATACGTCACTTGACTCCCTTTTTATTTTCTAGGTAGACCGGGCAAAGCCGGGCGACGCAGCTAGTTTAGATCTAAAACAACCAATTTCACTTGCAAATAATTTAAAAGTTTTGTGCTAATTTCTAACGTAGCGTGAGACAAAATCTCTTGAAGTGCTCAAAATGTCGCTGGGATCGTGCATGAAATTTGATCAGATCCAGAAAAACTGAACTAACTTTACGACCCCTTTTCCTTAGTTCGATATTTTTAACGTTGCTTGTTCTTGCACCAAGTTACATGTATAAGGTAAAGCGCAGTATCAGCAAACTTTTCGTTTTTCTGCATTTTTGTTATCTATTGTACTTTACCTTTCTTGTACAAACTTGCTTATTTAGAATCCGCTCAAAATAAAGCACGAAAAAAAAAAAACTTCAAATTCAACATTTCCCTATCTGTACAATGGAATGCAAAACGCGTTTTTTTCAAATATCTCAGAAACTTATTTCTGCAGTTACTATGCTTTACCTTCCCAAAGCAGTATAATTATTCCTTTTAAGGTAACAAGGTCTGACTTCAGATTATAGTGTATTTAAACACGAAACGAGCCATAACTTTTAATGTTTATTATCATTAATGCAAATTTTCATCATCGTACTTGAATCACATACTATTTAATGCTGTAGAAATCTAGAATCTAGAATCTTCTTCTGCCTTCTGTGCCTGCCTTTTTACATGTCCTCTTGAATAGCGTCATCTGCGTTTGGTCAAATAAGAGACACGATGTCAAAGCAGAATCCCTGCATACCGATTTTTGCGTCATGGCGAACTCTTTTTGCGATAGTGACAACGTGCCTGGTATTGCCATTCATTTGTTATGGTCACAGCTGTCTTTGACAAGACAACACCTGCCAGATTTCTGAATGCAATGCAATATCTTCTATTTAACGCGAACACTTTCTCTTATCATCGAACAGAATAGGTAAATTGTTAGCATATAGCCACAAAAATTAATCAGCAGACAAAAAATTAGTTTTAACAATAGAATTTTTTAATTTTTATCAATAATTTTCCGACATATCATGATAATACAGTAGAACTTCGTAAATCCGGCTCTCGTTAATCCGGATCACCGGATTATCTGAATCAAACTTGTTGCCTTTTAATACTTTTTCTGCTCAGATAGATAATTTTATATTAAGCAAAAATTGAGGTATAAGTACGCTAAAAATTCGCTTTTTATTTTAATTAAATGTACAGCTCCTGCATAGATTGTGTGATAAATTATGACATTCTAACATACACCATTTCAGCTAAACTTTTATGACAAAGCGTTATGATGATCGTGCTTTATTCAAACGAAACAAGTGTTCAAACCAGAAGACAGTGGACCTATTCTTTGTTTTGAAATTATGTATATTTATTTATACATGCTTTTTTCAATGCTCTGTAAAAAATTCTACATGTTTTTGTTACAAAATAGTATTTTTTGCAATGAACGGTAAGTCTGCTTAGTTAATGATTTGCTTTGCTTATTCCCATAATATCCGGATTTTCGATCATCCAAATTGCCTTTGGTCACAGTTAGTTCAGACAATCGATTTGAGCCTTGGTCCAAATAAACGAGGTTCGACTGTCATTTACGTATTGTGCATGATGTAAGATATGTTTTGCATTCCAAAAAATGCAGGTTCCACCTCGGCATGTCAAGAAATGAAGTCATTAAATTTGTCCAGCTACAGCACTGTATATATGATTATAGTATTACCAATAGACTATGTATAACGAAAAAAGTAACAACAAATACATCGGTAGCTCAGCCGGAGTACCAAATAACTTAATTTTAAGAAAAGAAAAAAAGACCCACCTAAAAATATTAAGGGGACTTCAAAATTATTCCACAATACCGATGAGGGCAGAAAAAAATAATAATAAATAAATAAACGCAACACTTTTTAAATGGGGAAAAAAATTAGACAGTAATAATCAGTAAAAAATAAAGCCACATCAATATAGCTGGTCGTTGATAGGGATGTTATAAAGGGTGTCCCAAAATTAACGCAAGATTTGAATTTGCCACCATTTTTTCCATAAATGGTTGGCAACCCTGAAAAAAGAACAATTTGACAGCTGAGAGTTTAGGGTAATCAAAAATGGAGCGTTATACGATACAATAACGCGCTTTCATTATTGAACAATTGTTTCAAAAATAATGAAAGTTGAGGCTGGTCAAGCAGTTACTGTTATTGGCGCTCGGTATCGCAACACGGTAATGCACGGGTGGTTGTGGGCTTGTTGACATAGACCTTTGAATTCAAATAACCTCATAAGAAGAAATTTAAAAATGTTAAATCACACGATCTAGGGTGCCAATTCTGATGACCGAAATGAGAGAGTACGCGACTAGGAAATGCCTGATGCAGTAATTGAAATGTTTCACTCTCTCTAGCTGTATGGTACAATAACACCCCATTTTTACTAACCCTAAACTCTCAACTGTCAAATTGTTCTTTTTTCATGGCTGCCAACAATTTATGGAAAAAATGGTGGCAAATTCAAATCTTGCGTTAATTTTGGGACACCCTTTAGAAAACAAAATATTTGCCAGAAAAGTGACAAAAGGTTTTTTTTAAAATAATTTTGGGCGACAGAAAGCGTGAGAAGGATCTTAGCAAGTGCGTGGGACAGGCAAAGGAATGTCCAAACATTTTGTTAGTAGCCCGAACAAGTTACACAGAACATTACAAATGGATACATTGAAATACTGCAACGATTAAAGAAAAATGATGTATAAAGCAGGAAGTAAAAATATTCGAATTAATATATTGTACTGCAATGAGAAAAAAGAAATTTGAGATTGATTGAGAGTTAAAAATGTGAAGGTGAATGTAATTTTTAAAAAAAATGCAATTTCATTAAAAGTGCGTCACTATAATATTCCAAACTCAGGGCCGGATTTAGCCTCAACAGGTCCCTAAGCTATTTCAGGTATGAAGAGGCCCCTATTGCAATCCGGGCAACTTTTTCTGGCGGTGACAAAAGGGTCAGTTTAAAGTGTTTTCTTAACTATTTTGGCTCTTTCCTCTGATACATAGGCCAATTTTAGGTGGGCTAAAAGCTTCGGCCCCCAGTGGAAATTTTGAAAAATCGATATAAAATTTTGAATTTTGAAGCCTTTATAAGGGGTAATTGGAACTACAAAAATATCAGGAAAAAATAGGCAAACAAAACTTTTTTTAAAGTTATATGCTATTTTGCAAATTAACACAGTAAAAATAGTTTTATATTCGACAAACAAAGCACTATGCATTGTTGCTCGCTTACATCGACTTTCGGTAAAATTAGTTTTTGATCACCCCTCCAACCCACCGACAAATAAAACAAAGAGTTAAAAAATGATCAATACTTAAAAATGCTTTAAAAGAAATTATGTAAAGTTTTAGAAAATAGATAACAAGAGAGTAATGTACTGCGCATTTGGATAATTCAAAATTTATAAATTTGATAAGAAATAAAATTGAAACACATTTTGCTTAGAAGTTTCAGAGGCATATCTATTTATTTTTTAGGACTCTTGAGAAATTACAATTATTTAAGGCGCTTCAATTGCACTTTCCAGTCTCTTACATTTTAGTATTCGATTGTATAGTTTTACAGCATTGTTATTAATTAGTAAGAAACAGCTGTTTTAGGCTTAAAAGAAAAAAATAAACTATAGAATTCTCATTACAACAACTTTTTCAACTACAAGTAGTGCCGAAAACAAAAAAGGAATAGATGTAGTGTTTTTTTTTTTTGTGCTAAACTGGTTGACAATATGCAGTAGAAGTAAGATAAAAGCAAGCAATATAAAGATATGAAACAATGTGAATCACAAAAATTTATCTCAAGTAATAAGTTAAAGAAATGTGAGAACCATGATTTCTACATTTTAGATGCATGATGCAGCAATGAGCTGAATTTGACATATTTTGGAATTCCTCCCCCCTACCTCTTCCTATTTACTAGATATTTTAGAATTCAAGATTTTTAAACACAATTTTCCAAATTTTAAAATTTTTCTTGCATTTGAAAGTGAAATTTATTTTTTCAAGTACTTTTAACTTTTTTAAAGGAAGGAGTCATGCAACCTTTCGGGAGTTGGGGCCCCCAACAAAGCAGGGCCCTAAGCTATAGCTTGCTTATCTTACAGATTAATCCGGTCCTGTCCAAACTGCTCACTGTTCAAAAGAAGGGTCGTTCATTTTTTAAGTGAACGAACGGATCAGTTCATTTTAAGGATTCGTTCTTTTTGACCCGTTCGTTCGTGAACTACACATCCCTAGTGGTGTCGGCTCCGACTGACGCTCCAAGCCCTGTTGTTTGTCAGATTGCCATAATTTGTTTTACAACATATGCAGGTGTTGTATGTTTAGTCAAAGCAAAAAGCGAATGTTTGGCACATTTTATAAGTTCCGTTCTTGCTGTCATAATTTATAATTTTTTTAAAGTTAATATATATATATATTTTAACTCTTGAAATTTGATCCGGAGAAACCGGAGATCTGGATAAACGGAGGCCGGATAGACGAGATTCTACTGTATATATGCTCCCAATTAATTCGGATTGTTCACATTCTACTATACATAAATTACTATTTTTCAGTACCCTTAAATTTTTTCTTCCGTAATTTCATCTGTTATTCGGTTACTTAAATTCGAAAAGTTATGCATTACATTCATACTAATTATTTCCCATTAAATTTTGAGTTCACCCCTTGCAAGATATGCGCGATCACAAGTTCCCAAATCAATAACCAAGAGATCTATATTTAGCATAGTAAATTCTATTATTCCGGTACTGATTCCTTTATTACTTCAAAATGTACGTTTGATAATACATTAAGACGCCCTTAGACGTAGCTGCGCACCGGTGCTTTTATGTGTGATAGACCTAAATGTGCCACTCTATTGTGTCGGGATAATGAAACAGGGGAATCTATTAATTGATTCTTAATTAAAATTTCCCCGATACTTGCATTGCGAGAAATCGCTAATTAATTGCGGAAACCAAATATTTGACCGTCGTTTAAATTACTTTGACTCAATTGGCTTTTGCGAAAAACTCATTCCTTGGAAATTAGTTTTATTCGAACTTCGCAGAGAATTAGGGAAATACTTTCTTTACCTTATTTATCGGTATTTAAAGAATTTACTTTGTCTCATCTAATAAACTGCCTTTGTTTTATTTTAGTTTATTTATAGCAGAAAGGTGGTGGAATTGAATGGAAAAATTAGAATGGTTTTTTGAAATACCTTCATTTTTGAGTAATAAGATATTAATATTTAATAAGGAAATTCTAATCAATCTTTTATTATGATGAGTGTTTTGAACCAGTCAATCATTTCATAGATGGTAAGGAAATGTTTTCATGCAATTTAATGTGGAGATGTAAGGGCTATATGTTGCCTATTATAAGGGTCTACCTACATGATGCAATTGCACTGCGTTAGAATTATCAGTGGTTAGAGTTAACGTGCGATAGTAAAATATCAAGCGATCGCGCATAGCTCCTTAACATTAAGTTTTGTTTTAGGTTGCAAAAGAGTGTCACAGAAGCTCACGAAACCTTAAAATCTGTGTAGGTGATAATGCTTCTGATTCGTTAGTTTTTGGCTAAAAAAGTGCTCTCGTCTGTGAGTAAATGTCCTGACACACCATGCGTCTTCTGTCTCTTCCCAAACATTAAAACTGTGCTTAAAGGTAAACGTTTTTCAACCACTTTTGACATTGAGAGGAATGTGACGATCTCAGCTGTAGGTCCTTCCAAAAGACGCTTTCAACAAATATTCAAGGATTTAGTCATTCAGTGTTAGGTTATGTGAATTGCTAGCCAAAGAAAGTATTTTGATAAAATTAAATTTCATGTAAGATTATTACACTTTTAAACAAAAACTATTCGTTATATTTTTTTTATCACACATCGTGTATGAATATAAAGTTCGAATACCTCCCAAAAAAACAAGAGCCCCTCCCTCCCAAATGAGAAAAATACCCATAAAAACACCCCTAAATATTTCAATGCCGCAGTCTGCTCCATGCCCCCCCCCCCCCCCCAGGTGGGCACACCTGTTAAAAGGTACATTTCGAACCAAAGAAAAAGTTAATATTTTTTGTCAGTCTGAAATTGTAACAATAATAACTCAATGGAATGTGTAAAGAGCATAAAAAGTTTTACGGAGATACTCAATAGAAATTCGGCATTGGTTTAACATGGGTTTCAAAAGAGCTTCGCCAATATCGAATTGAATATGGCATGGGCATTTCCTTTTCGGAATCGAATTTGGCAAGATATTGCCAAGTTTTGTTGCCAATATATGACGTCATGTGAGCTTCATTACTTGTGTGATAAAATTTTACTTATATCTAGCCCAAGCACAAAATTCATTGCTTTGTATCAGGACGAAATAGTTATGAATAATATGGTTTTGAACCGAACTTGTCTCTGTTATTTTTGTCGCAGTTACTTTGCTTTTTCTGCAAATTTCGAAAATTTGAAAAATAAGTTTATAAATAAATAAATGTTCGATTTCAGGAATTCCACAAACAGTATGACGGTAACTTTTTTGAAATTTTAGATAGATTTTGGAAATGTTTGTTCATTTTTGAATTGAAAAATTTGCATATATACCGTATACCATATATTATTTCAATTCTAAGCATCTTTTTTTACTTTCCTTCTTTCCATTTCTTTCTCTTTTTGTAAAACCAGCTCCTAAAATAAAAAGTCATCTTAACAAAATGTAGTTTGTGTTGCATTTTTGAATAAGGGAATTATTTAGTTTTTGCACTTCCTTGCCCCCCCCCCCCAAAGAGATTCTTTTATTTTAATACTTATGAACTCTTAAACAAGGGTGGCCACCCACCTAAGAACAAGGGCGCGCCCCCCTGAATATCGCGATGACCTCCTTCCCAAATGAGAAAAATACCTTGCAAAACAACCTTCCCCCAAAAAATTTCAATGGTGCAGTCTGCACCATGACCCCCCCCCCCCCTCAGGGGGTCATCCCTGTCTTTTTTTCGCAAATAAATTGCATGAAGCAATATGCTCCCCCCCTCCTTTTTTTGTTTTCATTTCACTTGTACAAGAACGATTTTTTTTTTTTTTAAATAAATGAAACAGATAATCCTTACCAGTTCTTTTTTAATGAATTTTGTTTGAACAAGGAAAAAAAAGTCAACTAAGTAATGAATAAAAAGTATTTCTAATATGTTTTATGGATGGATAAAGCATTTTGTTTCCCAATTTTTAAAGTTTCTTCAAAAGATTGTTTTATTTAACTACTGTAACAGATGCTATCCAAGTTCAACTGCATGAAGATAGATCGGAAAAAATACCTTCCTAAAATTTAATTGAAATCCAAGTTTTCTTTTTTTTTCCTTTAGGAATTTGTTTCGTTTGCATATGTAACTAGAAGAAAGTAGTCCCTTTCTTTTTTCCCAGTGCTCCTAGCAGTTTCATTTTTTATCCCTCAGTTCAGCCATCTCTAAGGGAAAAATAAATTACTGTAAGAACTTGTCTTTTCAATTTCTTACCACACGACTGTTTCGGCATATTATGAAAAAAAAAAAGAGAAAGAAAGAAAATTTGCCCAATTTTTTTAAGGATGAATACTTTCTTTTTTTGTTCATTTCTCTGCTTTGTAAGATAGATTTGGCAACACGCCAGTTACGAGCTGTAAATGGTTAGATGGAAGTTTCCTTAAGTCACGGAGCAGAAAAAGATGGCGAGTGTTTTGTAAGAGATTTCAGCTTCGCTAGTGTTTGTGATTCTTAGAAAACTTTTTTTTCTTGAGCATCTTGGTATTCTCCATTGGATTTGCACGGTGACTCAACTATTAGCATTCCTTAAACCATTTCTATTTTTAAACTTTGTATTCAGAAGATTCAACATTACGAAATGATTTGGCAACAAAGACCACATGATTTTATTGCAATACTAACCATGTTAATCAGTTGTACCCAATGGCTACTTTCTGTCGCCCAGGGTGATTGTGGTTCCTCTATCAGAGTACCTCTATCCTTAGTACCAAACCGGGCCCGTTTGGAGAATTCTGGGCGGGACCCTTTACAGAATTATTGTACAAATTTGAAAAGTGCCGTCGGTTTTTTTCAAAGCAGGCAAAGGTTCAAAACTCCGCAATTATCCGTCTTCCTTCAAATTTCTACGTCACGTTTGTTTTTTACTAATTTTTTTTTTTAAGAAATAAATGAATGAATGCCCACAAAAATGAGTGAATTTGAAGAACGTAATATAGTAACTCTGAAATTATTTGTGCACAATCACAGGTGGCAGGTGCACTAAAAAAGTGTGGGGGGTTAGGGAACGGTGCCCCTGACCCCCTTGATGCTGATTTCTTATTTCTTTTCTTTCCTTTTTGTTTTTTTGTAAAATCTGACTATGTATTGGGATTTTAAGGTGACTGATTAAATGACATCCAAAAAATGGAGTATGGCCTCAAACTAGGGACGGATGGCCACCATAGACTCCCTTCCAATTTAAAGTTCGATTATTGTGAAATAACATGAGAAAATTCCATTTAGTTGGAATTTTTAGTTTATACTTTCGTGAAATAAATCAATCCACCCAGTAAAAAAAATCATTTTCCTATGGACCAGTATTGTTGCATTTTGAAAACTGAGGGGGCAAACCCCTTCACTACTGGAAGTGAGCGGGCTTGCCCCTCCCCCCCCCCCCTCCCGTACGACCCGCCTTTGTGCGCAATTACTAACTTACCAGTTCTAAAAAAGCGAGTCTTAAATTTATCAGTTCTAAAAAAGCAATTTTAGACTGTTTTTGGGAAGTAAAATCGAGTTGCAAGGAACGCGAGAGCTCTTCTTGGAAATTTTTCAAAATGGAAGTTTAAAAAAGCGGTTTTGGTACGAAGATGAGGTTGGAGGGGGGGGGGGGGGGGGGGGAGGTCAGATAAAATGCTGACGGTCAGCGGTCCTCGGAAGAGACCACACGAGGGTGAAAAAAGGGAATTTGGTGATCTCTTGCGGAAAACTTTCAAAATCAAAGGCTTTTGCGCAATGTTAGATTATTATTGGTGACGTTAGGGGATTCAGTGACTCTTTTTCAATACTGAATTCAATACTAATTTTTCAATACTGAAGTGTGAAAAACTCAATTTTAGGCCTTGTTTGGTAACGACTGAGAAAAGGGAAGGAGATTCCCTCTAGATTTTTTTTTTTTTTTTTTTCGAAACTGAAACCAATTTTATGCTTTCCATTGGAAGGAATAGTTTGAGGTTTTTCTCATGATAGTATTTTCTAAAAGGTAAATTTTAAGCTATTGTGCTGATGCTGAGGAAATAGTTACGAAAAAGCGTTTAGAAATCTTCCTCCAGAAATATTTCGAAATTTAAATCTTGAAAACACTATTTTAGACTACCTTATTTGGAGATGTTATGGCAGAAGGGGAGGAGGGTTGTGAAATTTATGAATATTCCTTCCTTAGAAATGTTTTAAAATTGAAAAATTGATGTAACTTTAATCAGTCATTTTGTGATAAAGTTGAGTTAAGGTTCGGCGTTCGAGTAACCTCGTTCTGAATTTTTTTAAGTTAAATTCTTAAAAACCGTATCTTCGATCACGTTAGAAGATATTATGTCAGGGTTTAGTGGCTACCCCAAGACATTTTTTGACATTGAAGATTTACAAACCACATTCCAGGGTATATGTATAAACGTTAGGAGAGGAATGGAAGCTATAGGCAATTTGTTTTCTTTAGAATTGTTATGGAGATGTTTTACTCGTATCAAGTACACAGTAATTTGAGGTTGATTATTTATTCAATTATTTATTTATTTTTTTAGAATTTCACCTACGTTATTGTTAATTGTATATCAGAAATATTTTCATTGCTGCCGAGTTTTAGCGTTTTATATGAATACAAATAAAGAAAGTGAAAAAAATATTAAAAGTAAGTTTATAAATAAAATAAGTTAAAAGGATGGCTTTGGAAATTCCTAAAATTTCGGGGTCTCGGGTCCATTCCTGCATTGCCCATGTGATAGTAAGATCCTGGGATAGGGGCCCTTGACCCCTACGTTTTTGCTCACCTTATTAATTGCCAATAATCATTAAAAATTTGTACATTGGTTCCCCACTACCTAGTTACTTTCTCTTGACCGGAAGTAGGGTCCAGTGGGTGAGGCCTCGGATATGGATTTTAGAAATTGTTCAATTGGTTATATATGTTTTCGTTTTTTTTCCCGGAAATTTATTTGAGAGTAGTAGTTTTGGAAACATCGTCGCCTCAGAGCAACAGTAAGATATCTTAGTGTTATTTCTGGGATTAGATATCTTACTGTTGTTCTGAGGCGACGATATTGCGCTAATTTTTATAGGGAAACTTAAAGCTTCAGGAAGCTCCTCCTAATCCCTTAATCGCACTGAAACTAGCTCCATACTCAAAGATTAAACATCAGTTAAGTGTAACTAATATCAGTTAAGTTCATTTGAACTTTTCACTCCATCTTTTTTCTTATTTATTTTCGTGGGGGAAAAAAAGATTTTTTTAGAGCGGGGCCCCATTGAGCCTTTTTGCTCTAATCGGCTAAAAGCCGGCTGTGTCCTCTATTTGCCGTCCCTTTATTGAGCCATATCTAATGAATAAAACGATTGAAAATTATCGAACTTTAAATTGAAAACTTTATTTAAGGAAGCAAAGCGAAACTAATTTAATCCGTTTTCTTCCGACAAAAAAAGGGGGGGGGGGGTCTTCAGGCGCCTATCTCGGAAATGTTCTGAATTTACATCAAAAATTGCAGTTTTTGCAAGTACCGTTTGGGGGTTTGGGGTTCTCTACCGAACCTTCATCAAAACTGAAGTCAGTTTTAGCCTTTGGGGACGATAGGGAGTCAGCTTTTATTCGGTAACAAAGTTCCAACAATTTATTTTCTCCGCATTAACTCAGCACTGGCAGAGAAACAATTTTTACAGAAATATATTTGATATTCGTATACAGTAGAGGTGGGCAATGTCGTTCTTTTTAATGATCCGTTCATAAGAGGATCGTTCATTCTTTTGATCCGTTCATTCAACTTGTTCACTTAAAAAAGTTGCAGGTGATCTCTCTGCACGACATACTCACATACATTCGAAATGTTTCATTAGATCAGTAATATTCTTTGAAGGAAAAACAACTAAAATTATCTAAAAGCAAAAAAATATGCATGTGAAAAATGAATCAAAAAACTTTTATTCAGGGTTAGATGTATAAATCAATATAGTTTATCAATTATAGTTTGTAAGATATTTCTCAGTTACCAAATGGTAAGAAATGTTTTCCATTCCAAAAATAGCAGGTTCCAGTTCAGCATGTCACAAAATTAAGTTATTAAATTTTACTACCTAAAAAAATTTTTGACCCCAAAATAAACATCAGAGGCAGCGAGAAACAAAGGGATGAAAGTGGAAATTTTCAAGTTTTGAATAAAATGCGTTTAAAGATAACATCCTATTGGTAGGCTTTCATTTAAATTTTTTTAAAAATCATGCTGTATAGCAGCAAGTACCAGGGCTACTAGTGCCATATCTTGTCCCAAGACAGAGGAGAGGTTCGCCTACAATGTGTACTGGTTATCTCCAAATTTTTAATTTTGCCACTTACATTCCTTTGCTTCTCGCTGCCTCATATGTCAACCATGACATCTATCCAAAAGAAAGAGGTGCGTTCCTTCAAATATTTTTTCCAGCTATAGCACTGTATACATACATATAGCATTACAAATAACGAAAAAAAGTAACAACAAATATATTGGTTGCTCAGTCGGAATACCCCCCCCCCCCCCCCCCGGATAACTTAATTAAAAACAACAGACTCACCTAAATATTAAGGAGCTTCAAAATTAAAACACAGTTTCAATGAGAGAAGAAAAAAAAAAAAAAAAAAAAACGCAACACTTTTTTAAATGAAGGAAAAATTAGACAGTAATATTCCTTATTAAAAACACCTGGGTATTGAATGTAAAATAAGCTACATGGAAGTCGCCAAGTTAAAAATAAAACCAAATCAATATTGATGGTAATTGATAAGAGGGGTGTTATAGTGACAAAAGGATCGCTAGAAAAGTGATAAAGGAAAGTGATAAAAGGTATTTTTAGAAATAATTTTTTCGACATAAAGCGTGAGAAGGATTTTAGCGGGTTCGTGGACGGGAAAGCGGAGAGTCTAAACATTTTGTTAGTACCCCAAACAAGAAACATTCCTAATGGATGCATTGAAAAACTGCAAATGAACTGAAACGGTTTAAGAAAAATGATGAATAAAGCAGAAAGTAAAAAGGTTCGAAATGAATATATTGTACTGCACTGAGAAAAAGGAAATTTGAGATTGATTAAAGTTAAAATAACTAAATATTACTGTAATTCAAAAATAAAAAGCGATTTTATCTCAAATGCATCAATACAATGTTCCAAACTGCTCACCGTTCAAAAGAACGGTATTTCTTTTTTAAGTGAACGAACGAATCCCTTCATTTTAAGGATTCGTTCTTTTTGACCCGTTCGTTCATGACCTGATATACATGAAAAAGATATATTGCAGAAATATGTTTGATATTATTTGAAAATTTTTCGAAGTTTTAAGTTTTAAAAATACAATTTAATTATGTCTTAGAGGACGTTAAGTGAATGAGGAAGGTTCAGGGGCTCACTACGAAATATTTCAACTTTGAACGCTAAAATAACCGTTCGTAGGGGGGGGGGGGAATTTGCCTCCAGTAATTGGTTTTATGTATGATTCCCTTATTTGATTTTTTTTTCGCATCAAAAGTGCTGAATCAATGCCCCGAAAAGGATGCTGCCTGGGTAGACCGCCCCCTCCGCCTCACCCTAGCTCCGCCAGTACCCAAGTGTTTGCCTGGATCCAGCAGAGAGCTCATGGGTGTCACACCTGAAGTGTACCAAGATAGCTAAAACCGAATTTTGGGGACTCCGAATTTCAAGAAAATACCGGGGGCGGGGTGGGGGAACTTAGACCCTCTATTTGTACCAAAATATTACACTTATGACTCTTCCCCTTCCAATTTATGTGCTCATTCTTTCATTATGATCCCTCCAAAACTAGAAACTGGATCCATCCTTGGGTAGTTCAACTTCGACGCATTCCTTTCACCAGGAGTTCCAACCCTCGTACCCCTTTTTGTGTATCCTTAACTATGCGTACACCCATAAAAAAGCTTTTAGTTTTATTAAAACGCGTTGTGTTAGTTGAAGTTAAACTGTAAAACAGTTAAAATATTACACTCAGGTAATTTAAAACAAAAAAATATTTCTTTGGTGGACGTGTGGCAAAAGTTTTTATTCAGACATAAAACTAAAAAAGTTTGAGGAAATAATTAGCGGAACGGTAGGCTTGATTATTATATTATTATTATTATTTTAAACTAAATTCATCAATATTCGACTCCAGCTGCAAAACATCATCAAGATAAGATCGTTTTCTATAGACTTGCTATTTAGGTGTCTAAGAAACCCTTTTTTTTTTTTTTTTTTGAGGAAGTAAGCTTAACTTTAAAAGATGCTTTACCGCAATGCCCGCTAGTTCTTCGTGTTCTTTTTCAATACCAGTCTAGAAGTTAATTTGAAAACAATATTAAAATACTTCTTTTTTCAATTTAGGGTCAAGCAGCGTTAATCTAAATTTCACAATTAAATTACAGAATTATTAGTACAATTTTATATGCTTTTTGGTAGTTAACCATCTACTCCTAAGGATACGCATGAGAGAGGTTGAGAACCAATTCCGTAAAATAAGTAGACAACTTTTAAACTTGTTAAATATTGTTACAGTTTGACATTGTGTCGACTGTATATTTCATAAAGACCTCTGCTCTTTTGTGCATTCAAATAATTTAAAATCTAACAAATCTCGAATTAACTTAAATTGCAGGGAAGTTTTGAAGAATTCGCAACTCCAATAAACTATAGGGGACGCTGCAGCCACTGTCGAATGGCGGATGAAAAAGGTAAAACAAACCCACGCCGTAACTTATAACTTGCTTTGACGCTTAGTGAATGATAGTAATTTTTCATCGTGTTTGTGGGAAGCTTTCTTTTCTATTCTTCTGAAATTACTCTACACCACAAACTGTCTGAAGCCTGTAATTTACCCCAAAGAAAACACGTGAAATGGAATGTTTTACATTTTTCTTTAGTATTATTAATCACCGCAAGGTAGCGTATTCGAGCTCTGGAGTTGCGAATACAATAATAGAATTGTTTTTGAACAATAAAGGCCTGGAATAAAGTTCATACCTTTTCATTAGCTGTTTAAATTATTTTTTGTCTTTTAATTTAATGTTTTTAGCTTACCCCAAAGAATACAGTTTTTAAACAATTTAATAATCCAGTTTTCCTGATAACATACTGCATTCGTGATGCATAAATTCCATTCATGTTCTATTCAAAAGGATCTGACACTAATTCTTTCACTCCTAATAGCTTCAGTACGCATTGTGTTTCTGAACAAAATAATTTTTCCCTTTTCATTACAAGATTTATGGCTGTTCTTCTTTTGCATAGTCTTTCTTCCCTTTAATTTCTGTCCTTTTTCAGGCTTTTCATCGATAGGGAGTATAAAAATACCATTAAATATTATCGTCTGCGTGATTTCAGTTCATCTCCTTTTCCAAAATAGAATTCAGAGCGACTGCGGAATAAAAACTTTATGCAGAGATTTCGTAGAAATAGATTTTCACATGAAGGGCTGTTTTTCTTCTTTTTCTTTCTTAAATGATGAAATCTGTTCTTTTATGCCAGTGCCTCACACTGTTTTAGATGTTTTTGAAGATTAAAGAAGATTCATTGTATTGTTTTTTTTTTTTTTTTGACAGAATGTATTTAATGCGTGTTAATATGATAAATAATAATAATAATAATAATTTGAAAATAACATTCCGTGCAACTTCAGTATAAGTTTTGAGTTATTTCTAAATATGCTTAAATTTGTTTAATAATACTTCTAACCTAACTGATTGCTAGCAATACTATATGTGTGGTTTTTTTTTTTTTTTTTTTTTTTTTGCCAATGGATTTGGACTATTTAATTAATTTATTTCACACCAATCCCCCCCCCCCCCCTTTTTTTTTCAAATTAGGAAAAGGCACCAAACTTTCTGAAAGTCTTAACCAATGTAATTACGAATAAAATAGCAAAATTTTATTAGATAAAAATAAATTTCATAAAGTAAAAGTTGTGGCTAGGGCCGCCGAGAGACAAGGCGAGCCTTTTGTCAGTTTGGTCGCCAGACCCTCCTCCCTCAATAAAACTTATGCTACTCCAATTTCGAGCCGGGTCCCTAGTTACCGACTACACTGACATGATTTCTTGTCGGCCCTGGTTGTGACTGAAATTTTCTCTGCGGTATTGATTCTATGGAATATTTTTGATTGTTAAGTAATTCAACGGGTTAATGTGTCTACGTTTCTGTTGATAGATTTTTATAACCTAAATGCGAAAATAGATACTTGCTATTTTCTAATGATATTCCAATGATAGAGTTGCTACTAAAAACTACTGATACACCTCCGTATTAAGGTCTTGCTTTGAAAGCTTTTGCTTTCACGAAGTGATACGCTTAGTTGCTTTTGCTCTCCAACTCATTCCAGCGCATATCCTGAATTCTTTAGACTCTCTCTGGACTGGGACATTTTTCGGACTGTTTGATGCACGAAGATATCAATTCTATACAGTAAAGGTTAATCTTTCATGGCCAGACGAGAGGCCATGTCAGCCTAGTCGGAGAGTAAAGGCCGACCTTTTGCGGCTCGGAATCATAGCACAAGTTTTTAAGGTTTTAGTGGCGTGCCGTCCATGTACCAGAGGGACTAGGCTGGTCCCTTAAATATTTGCCCCTTCAAAAAAATTACCTTGCAGAATAATTTATTAAGAAAAAACGTGAGCAGAAAAACAAGTTTATTGGAAAGCGCTACTTCTTTTACTGCCCCTCCCTCCCTTTCTCCCATGTGTGCGACGTCTTAAATGGACTTGTCCGAGGGACTAGCTCTTAAGAACCTGTTCCCCAGATCTCATATAGCTTTGTTAGATCCTTGGCGTTCGCTCGAAAACTTATTTGATTATTTCATGCATTTTTTAAATCAACAGATAAATTTTTGTTTCCGTACCTAGTGTACAGGTTTCTATGTGAGCTTCAGGAAACAACAAATTCACTAGTCAAAGTTATTTTCCTGCGTCCATTGTGTTTTTCTTTTGTAATGGAAGGGGACTCGGTCAAAAAAACAAGTCCCCAACTGGACGTCGTTGAGGAGCATGCGCAACAGCACAGACTGCTCCGGAGCTCGGAAGAGAATAGGGAAGTTTTCGATTTTTCAATTTTATTTTTATATGATAGAGTAACATGTATGAACATCATAGGTGAAAAAATTTTTGCGATACGATAAGTAGTTTTTTTTAAATTAATTTTTAAAGTTCAAGCGCCTGTGACGTCAGATGGCATAGGAAGTGACGTCCGATAGGAGAGAAACGCTAGCGAACCGGTTCCCATGGCATGGGAGAAATCGAAGAACGTGCATTCGACTTCTAAGAGGAAACGTAAAAGGCTTATCTCCTCGCGTTTCTGGAATATTAAACCTCTCATCCTCTCGGAAATATTCGAATATCACCATTGATATTATTTGAGGAAGATTATTTAGATTGTGCTTTAACGAATCCGGCCTCCATAGTGTGTTCAAAAGGATTATTGAATTTCTAAAAAATAAAAATATCAGCGCGCTAAAAATGTCCCTAGCAAAAACAAGGGATCTTCGGCGGAAGGCTGGCCATTCGCGCCCTGTGACGTAGGTTCGTGACGTTTCAGAAGAGCGCACTTTTGCGCGTGGATTTTTAAAAATTCATTAAAAATCAACCACGGTGTTTTAAAATTCGGCGATGGTGAATTTTTTAGTTTTGAGGGTCAATTAACAATATGCAATAGCCAAAATATGAACATTTAATAGGTTGCAACTTCCCTATTGCTGCCTGCTGGACGTTCTCGCAAACCGTTCGTTCGGAGCTTTGACTTCACCAAGAGAAAGCTCAAATAATTTCACAGAGCAGGCCTACTCCAGACCTAGCAATATCTGCGAAGCTAAAAAATTACAATCGGCATTTTAAGAAAGATTACTTTGAGACTGTTAAATGGCCGACTGCTTGTAAGTCAAGAAAAAAATTATTTTGCTGGCCCTGCGTCCTTTTTGAAAAGGAAAAAGGCGTCTGGAATGCCAATGGATTTTCAGATATGAGCAATTTCCACAAGGCAACGATTCGTCACGAGAAAACCCAAGGACACTACCAAGCCATTACTCAGTTGAAAACTTTTGGTAAAACTCGAATAGATTTTCATCTTAGTGAGCAATGTTGCTCATCAACTTTGAAGCATAACCCTGAAGTTGATAATAATAGAGAAGATAATATATCTATAAATCTTTTTACTTTTGTGTATCGTAATTTACCGTAACCAACTAGTCCCCTAAAAAATATTGATCTGCACGCCACTGGGGTGGAGCCCGATGACCTAACTGACAAGAGGCCTGTCTTGGCTCTCAGTGGCGGCTCTGTTTATTTAGAGAGAAAAAGTATTGTCCGTTTTTTCACGAGAAGGCACTTCACCACGTCTCCACGAACACAGAGTTCCATTTTACGCGGGGGTGATCGGTAAACAATCCACGCGCTTCTAAAGGAGCCAACCAGACAGGCTTAACTTGGACGTGCATTTTAATGTGCAAAAAAGTCCTAGTGTCCTTTACACCACTTGCTTCACTTGTCTGTTGTCATTTTAGTCATTCTTTCAGTTTAAAAACTGCTGCTTTTATAACAAAATGCTATGATCCGGATGTACCTTCAACCGAAAACAACGGAATAGAATCATCGGATATCACATGACGAGGGAGGAGTCAAGTGCTTTCTCGTGGAAAACGGACAATACAGTTGAGCGCCGACTCTCCGAACTTGTTGGGAGACCAGACGACTGGTTCGGATAAGCATAAGCTCTGATTGGACCAGCAATTTTTAGGATATTTCAATACAGAGCATTCACTTTTCAATCAAATTTAGTTGCTAATAAGTAGTTTTTAAAACATTGTGTGTGATTTTTTTTATACGTGAGTGAGTTTCATATGTTTCACCCTGGCTTTCTGTCAAACTAAACGAAAAAATTATGTTGTTTTCGTCAAGATGTAACTAGTAAAAAATATTTACAGTTTAATTAAAGTTTCTCCTTTTTTTTTCAGTGCACGCACTCTTTTACTATTTATATGCAGTTGGCTCTCTGTTTAACGACTTTCAAGGGACCATAAAAAAATCGTCCTTAAGTAGAAGCGTCCTTAAATAGAATGCTTTTAACACTATAGTGGACCATCTGGGACCGTGAAAAGCCGTCGTTAAATAGAGAAAGTCGTTAAATAGAGAGTCGTTAAACAGAGAGCAAACTGTATATATAAAACGAAAAACTGTTTAAAAAAACAGGAAATATGTGTTTGATCTTACTTGAAAAGTGACTTCAAATAACAATCACTTGCAGGGGATGTTTTTCTTATGAATGTTGAAAAGTTAATCCATTTCTGTCTTACCTACAATTCTATAAACAAGTTATCTTTCATAATTTCATTGTATTTCGCTCCTTCGGTATCAGTAGTCAATTTCGGTACATCTTAATTATCCGAGAATTTTAATTAAGAACGATTTCCTGTGAATACAGCGCGTGTTCAGAGGGCAAAATGCCAAGCGATTGCTTACCACATGGCGATGCATTTGCATATTCCCACTACTTTATTGAATATTGTAACAGTCCATTGTCTACTAAGACGAGATTTAACTATTAGACATAGGAGTGAACTAGCTCTGCATCATTAGTTTTTAATTATTACAAAATATGTGTAGTTTTAGATAACTGTATGCATTAGTTTCTATTACTTCTTTCGTTTATTTTCCGAAAAGTTTTGGCATGAAGTAATTATTCATAATAAAGCGGAAATGAAAGTACGGGAGATCACCTATTTCTTACGAGATATAAACTGTATAGCATGTTAGTTGCTGGTTTGTTTTCCCAACTAACTTTTCGTTCTTTGTTGTAGTTATAGATATAATAAAAACATACTTTCAGTAAATTGAAAGCAATTTAGTAATTGGCTTTTACACTGTTAAAAATGACAGAATCTTTTGCTAATAAAATTAATTTATGAATAGTTAAATTCATTTTTAGCAGTTACTGAACAAATTTGTGCTCGCAGTGCACGAATTAATCGTTCTAAACATGCATCTGCTAATTTAGTACCATATGCGATAAGAAAACATTGATTACTACCATTTTTTTCTTCATGCTTTTAATAAATTTCATGATGGGTTTCATCTTATATGTTCAATTCTTTGCTATGAGTAGTATAAATTTTCCAACATTTTCTGTTTAGTCAATTTCTTTTGCAGACATTGAAAATATTAATTTCTTTGTAAGAATCAGGTAAAATTATTTATCTGATAAAAAGTTTCAATAAAACCCCCCTCCTTTTTTATTTTTTTTTTTTTTTTTTTAACTTTTATGCTGCTCTATCTAGAAATTTATGGTTTAACCCAATCGTTTCACTGTGCGTCACACAAAAAGTTGGAATTGTATCCAATCATCGGTTGTTCACCCGAGTTCGTAAAAGGGAATTAAGATTTAAGGCCAAAGGACACGAGAAAAATGAATTTAAGTGAAAAATAACATTTACAGTAGATAAATGGCAAGACGAAGGATTATTTGGTGAAGTTCTTAAAAATTAAGTTCTTATTGGTGCGTATGATTTGAACAATTTCAAAAGCCGTAGCATTACTTTAAAGATGATTATCATAAAAATGAAAAGCATTTAATCAAACAGAACTTAACCTTCAGTTGCAAAAATTGTTACCCGTTTTCACAATATTGCGAAGTTTCCAACGCGAAGAGAAAAAGGATCACTTGGTGTAAGAGGAAAGAGAATTTCTTTGTTTCAACTTCAGATCTTTCCTTCCTTTTGGATTAATTGCAACAATTTTGTGCATTTTGCTCAAGAATACCCTTATGTGGGTATGAAAAATTCGAATTAGTCCGTAAGCCAATGAAATCCTGTTTACATTTACCCACTAATGATGACGCTTACTCAATGCTAGACAGTGAGGCCCAAGGTCCACAATAATTTGGAACCCCCCCCCCCCTTTATTCTATAAATTAGCGCCAAATGTTTCAACTTTTCCGCAGTGTCGGTACTAGAATTTCTGAATGTAGTTAAAGTTAGGATTTTTTTATCAAGTAAACTGTAGTGATTTTTTTGTAAAGAAAGATTTGACATTTCCTTTTTCGGGTAGATGTTATAAGGATGAATGAAGGATTTTCTAAAGGGTTTCATAAGTTATTCAATTCATATTTCTAAGATGGTTAAAAGTTTAATTTTAACTGTTCAGGTTTCATGGCTGAGGTGTTTTAATGATCTTGGGGTAAAGAAGTCGCAGTGGCGTACACAGGAATTTCTCGGAGGGGGGGGGGGGCAGGATCGAAGGTCCACCATTTTTATTTCATGCTACAACACAACACGCATCCAAACATATTCTTTTGATTTTATTGGTTGTCGGGAACAAAAGACGTGAATAACAAATACTTAATTAAAATACCAGAAAGCAAAAGAATGAATGTATTTACTCTTACTTCTTTCCTGTTGCCATTTTGCATATGCGCGAGCAAGTAAAATTCTAATAATTGTTTTAAAAGAGATTTTTTTGGCTGCTGTCCAAATCTTAAAACAACGTTTCCATCTAGAATTTCATTTTAATTTAATTTAAAATTGGTTGTTTAATTTAAAATTGGTTGCCCTATTCAGACATAGTCTTTATTTTATCGTCTGTCCTTTTTTTATTTTTTACATTCAACGTTCTTAACTCTTTTCAGCATATGAAAGTTGTTTCTTTAGCTATGTTTAGTGATTGTAGTGTAAGTTTATCATTCACCGGCCTCATATTTTGGTACACTTAGGATGTGCGACCAATTATGTTTATTTTGTTAGACTTTTTCCCGTCACATGGATGAGTTTTCGAATTGTAACAAGTCTCTTTTTCTTTCCTGTTTCTATTTTTAAAATACAGTTTATATCGTTAAAAGAACATGTTAAATTAAGATTGTTTGGATTTCTATGTGAAACAGAGTTGAATAAAAAAGATTGTTTTTAAGGATTTTAACAAAAGCTAAATTGGAATCTGATGACTTGGTATTAAATTAATGCTTATTAGTAGTTATTTAGTCTTGCTGCTTTAATTTCACGTAATCAACCAAAATGTATGTGTCATTCTATGTAAAAAGCTGATTGTAATTGTACATAAATAGTTCAGATATAGTCTATCAGATGTAATTCATTTTAACGTGAGCACAGATTATAGTTGATAATTCATATATTTTCATCTTTTGTGCTAATTGAAAATACTCATAACTTGTATCATTGATAACTATGATTAACGTTAAAGAGATTTTTGCCACAAATATGCTCTACTGGTGTTTTGCAAACCTTGCATTACGCCTATTTATTTACTCCTTAGCGCGTTAGAAACTGATGTCAGAGTAATACAAAAGCATCAATTGGACATATCTTTCATTTTTTAAGTAGCCCGTGCAACGCCGGGCACGCAGCTAGTAGTTAAAAATAAAAACTGCGAGGAAAAATCATCATTCTAGAACAATCTATGTTCACATACAGTTCGATTTTTCAGGAGAAGAAAGAGAGAAAATAAATTATATTTTTTTACTTATTAAATCTGAAATTGTTACCTTTGTTTGGAATTATTTTACTATACGTACATAGGATTATAGCCAATTGAAAGATACTCAAGGGCCATGGTAGGAGTCCAGACTTTTTGAACACTCCCCTTGTGTGCGCCACTGATTCAGAGGCTTTAAAATTTCTGGAGGCGGAGTTGGAGTTGGTCCATTTTCTCTCAGTCTTCAATCTGACAACGATCCGGAGTCGGACTGATTTTGTGGGGGGAGGGACCATAGACGGAGGCTTCAAATTTCCGGGAGTTGGAGCCGGAGTTGGTCATTTTCTCTCTGACTCCATAGCCTCAGTTAAAAATGCTGTAAAATTTCTTGCAGTTGCCAGCATTTTCATTTGATTATGATGTATATTGTATTTTAGTCACACTTTTGATTAGTTTTCAGTTACCACTTAAACGTACGAAAATCAAAATTATAAGTTTTCGAATCCTGTTGTTTTTGATGGCAAGGTCAAATATGAATTGAAAGGTACTATTAAATATCAATTTGATCTACACATAAAACATGTATCGCAGCAACAGTTATAAAAAATAGGAAAATTACAGCCAAGTTGATAAGTCATTAAAAATAAAGAGTGGCTAACACATTGAACGGTTTATTGTAACTAAATGAAAAAAAAAACAAAAAAAAACATGATACCTATTTGTTTTATTTCGTGTAATTTTAATATGTGTAATATTGTCAAAGATATATATGTATGCATGTATGTATGTATGTATGTATGTATGTATGTATTAGTGATGTGGATGGGGTAAATACCCAACGGGTAGGTAAATATTTTTTGGGTATTTACCCGGGTATTTACCCAAGGCCTGGGTAAATACCCAAAAACTGGGTATATTACAAAAAAAAAAATGCAAAAAATGAATGGGTTTTTTTTTTAAATCTAAATATGAAATAATTGGTAAAACTGATACATACATATGTATTACACATTTATAATATTTTTTATTGAAAGACTTCATGAAATTATGAAAGATCCAAAATGAAAAAAAAGGAAGCATGAGGGATGTTTGGGAGAATAAACTGAGAAGTTATTAAGACTATGATGTTATTTACTTATTTTATTGCTATTTAAGTGATAACGTGGCAAATACAGAAACAGTTTTCAAATTAATAAGCAAAAAAAAATCAAAATATTGTTTTCTGTTGCCTTGCTCATTTGTATTTGCTCCCCGGTACTTCATGATGAAAATTTATTCAAACTATTTTTAATACACGCAATTAGTGATGTAAAGTGGGAAGATAAATATTTTTTTGGGTATTTATCCAAAGGCAGGGTAAATCCCCTAGTAACTGCGCATTTTGCAAAAAAAAATTAGGCGGTATCAAAAGGTGATGATTTTTTTTTTGAAACAAACTTTTTAAAACATTTGAGACAGTATCAAAATTCCTTCCTGCTGCAAGTGCAGCTATCTTTTAACTTTTCTTTCCCATTAGCAATTCTTTATCATTTTGAAACGAACCTCAGCAGTTTCTTTCCTTTAGAATTAGTTTTAAAAAATTTTGAGCATCTTCAAACACATTTTACTGATAAAGGATTGATCAAGTATTTTTATGCTAACATTTATGGTGTACTGCATTTATTTTTAGTATTAAATAGTTTTGTTCTTTAAATTAAAACATTGTAAAACAGCTGTGAAGTCTCTATTTTTTTCTCACACTCAATACATATGCTTGAAATACAATAAAAAGAGAAAGTCAAAATATCAAAATGAAATAAGCGAACTAAGGACTGATCACGTTATCAGGGGGTAGACCAGCCACTTAGTTCGCGAGATCCATTCTTCAGAACATCTTTGGTTTGATTCTTTCTATTTTTGAATTTTAAACGTTTCTGTATATTATGTGTGTGGGTGTGTGTACATATGTGAGATGCAGAATACGGCTGAACACTTGAACTAGTTTTGGAGGAAATTTCTGAAAAAGATGTAGGTATATAAATTAGTAGTAATAATAAATTGAGCGACATTTCGTTACATTTTGATGTCATGCAGAAACATATTACTGGGTTGTAAAAGACTAGGACCTTAAAGATTGATGTTTGCTTTTTTTTGTAACCAGTTAAGATTTTTACTTTTTGTAGAACGGCGTTTTATATCTTAAATTTGGCTATCAACATTGATTAGGCATATCCAACACATTTAATGTGAATATCGTATTAGATTGCTAAGTTGTTTCACACAGTAATTCTTTAAATATGTGATCAAAATACAATTTTTGGACAAAAATTTATTGTTTTGCATATGGTTGGTTATATACATACTTAGTGGAATACATAAAGAAAAGTATTTCAGTTGAATATAAATTTTTGAAATAAATACCCGGGTAAATACCCATTGTGGGTATTTACCCGGGTATATACCCTGGGTATTAACCCCTAAAAATAAATACCCGGGTATTTTACATCTCTAGCATATTGTAACGGATTCGGTGCGACTTCCACTTTCTTGAAATGAAGACACAGTTCTTGATTAAAAAAATACAGGAAATTTATTTACACTATGTACAGGAAAGAGCGTCAACAACTGCTAAATTATTCATCAACAATTAAGCAATTATTACACAACACCGTAAACTCAACGTTTACACACGTATTTACTTCCAAATACGAAAACAACACAGCGAAATGCCTCGCAATAAACAGAGCAAATACGCTCTCAGTTCGAAATCTCAATCGAAACTCCCCTCTTTATCACGCGGGACCCTTTTAAAAACATCGAAAGAAATCTCTCAACTATTCCAAACGCTTCTGGAAAATAGTAGACCGTTATCAAATTTTATCAATGAACAAAAAAAGAAATAGGGGGGATCGTATACTTTAGCCATATGTTAAGGGGTTGTATATTCATTACGGGAAACTATTTACAGGTTACGTTACTACAATAATTACCATTTACAGGATTTGTAACATTGCCCCCTTCCTAAGGACTGCACGTCCCGGGCAGTACAATCCCCAGAAAGGGTGCCGAACTTCTATCACAAGTTTACAAATATACACATTAATAACTAACAGATACAGAAAACACAATAATAACAAGAAATATTACTAAACATTAAAAGCAAAAATTATCTACAACTTTTATGTTATCAACCATGGTTGTTTACGTAATACTCATGAACTATGGCCATAGTATGGGGCTAACCGATCATAATGTACAACCCTAGGTTTTGCATTAGGTGATTTTTGGATCCTCACTACGACGTCATTTAGTCGGTTAAGGACTTTGTAGGGTCCATCCCAATGCGACTGCAATTTGGGTGAAAGACCTTTCCGTCGGATGGGATTCCATAACCAAACCTTGTCGCCTTCGTTGAATTCATGTCCAGTAGACCTTGTGTCGTATCGGGTCTTCATCTTCTCCGCCGCGATGTTGATTCGCTCTCGTGCGAAGTTATGAACGTCTTCCAACCGGGCCTGGAGATCCTGGATGTACTCCTCAGGCGATGCAGGCGCATCCGGAGGACGACCGAAGACGAGATCACAAGGTAGCCGAAGCTCTCGTCCGAAGAGCATCTGAGATGGGGCATATCCGGTAGTCTCGTGGACAGCACTGCGGTAGGCCAGCAGGAACAAAGGTAGCTTCTTGTCCCAATCCTGTTGATTTCTGGATACCATAAGCGAGAGATTGTTCAGGATTGTGCGGTTAAATCTCTCCACCATGCCGTCCGATTGTGGGTGTAGTGGTGTTGTCCTAGTTTTCTCAATTCCGAAAATTTGACATAGGCCCTTAAACACAGCAGAGATGAAATTCCTCCCTTGATCGGAATGAATCTGCAAAGGTGTTCCATATCTCGAGATCCAATGTTGAACTAGAGTCTCTGCTACGGTGGTAGCCTCTTGATCTGGAATGGGATACGCTTCGGGCCATTTGGTGAAATAGTCGATGGAAACAAGAATGTATTTGTTCCCATCAGCAGTTCTTGGTAGAGGACCCAGGATGTTGATCCCAATTCGTTCGAAAGGAGCTCCAACGTTGTACAGATGAAGCTTCCCTCTGCTTCTTTTCTTCGGTCCTTTACGAGCAGCACAGGCGTCACAAGAATGGCACCACTTCTCCACGTCATCCTTCGCCTTGCTCCAGAAGAAGCGCTCCCGAACTTTATTGAGGGTTTTCCAGACACCAAAATGTCCTCCAGTCGCACTACTATGTATTTCTTTCAGAACATCTGAAATCCTTGATCGGGAAAGTAGTAACTGCCACCTAGATGTTTTGCCGTCATCAGATTCCCATTTTCGGTACAGTACGCCGTTCCGTAAATGGAGTGAGTTCCATAAAGCCCAGTATCTTTTTGTAGCAGGACTGAAGATGGAAACGTCCTGCCAGCTAGGGCGCCGATTGTCACTTTCCATGAACTCCAAAATTGGTTTTATGTCGGGGTCTTCAAGTTGATCTTTTCGAACTTGGTCGTCACTCCATGGATCAGGTTTCAATGATGTTGGAGTCACTGTCACCTGATAGGCGGTAGGGCTAGTCGCTCCATACTGTTCCTCGATTCGGGAACAATAGTGGCAGTTCTCAGGACAGGGTCTCCTTGATAAAGCGTCAGCATTACCGTGAGATAACCCTTTTCGATGCTTGATCTCCATGTCATATTCCTGGAGCCGCTGTATCCATCTGGCTATCTGGCCTTCCGGATTTTTGAAGTTCAAAAGCCAAGTTAATGAGGCATGATCTGTCCGAAGCAGAAATTTTCGGCCGTAGAGGTAATGGTGGAAGTGTTCTACAGCTTTCACTATGGCCAGTAACTCCTTTCTGGTGACGCAGTAATTTCGTTCCGACTTTGATAAGCATTTGCTCCAGTAAGCGATGACGTGTTCATTGCCGTCAATTTCTTGGGAGAAAACAGCTCCGATACCCTCGTTGCTCGCATCAGTGTCCAGGATGAAGGATTTTTCAGGCTGAGGATAAGCGAGGATAGGCGTTGATGTTAAAGCCTCCTTCAGTCGTAGAAATGCATCTTCGCATTCTTTGGACCATTCAAACTTTTGCTTGCTCTCCGTCAGCTTATGCAAAGGTCGTGCAATGTTGGAAAAACCCTTCACAAACTTCCTGTAGTAAGTGCAGAGCCCCTGGAAACTTCGCAGCTGATGGATGTTTTCTGGACGACTCCAACTCTTGACCGCAGATACCTTTTCTGGATCGGTTTGTACACCTTCAGAAGAGATGATGTGACCAAGGTAGTTCACTTCCCGGCGGAACAAATTACATTTGGACGGGCTTAACTTCAGATTGGCTTCCTTAAGCTTCTGCAGCAACTTCCTAAGATTTGCCAGATGTTCTTCGAAACTGCGTCCCACGATGATGATATCGTCTAAGTAGACCAGACAGGATTCGTAGGAAAGTCCTCTTAACACTGTCTCCATAAGACGCTCGAACGTAGCTGGTGCATTGCAGAGGCCGAAGGGCATCACTTTAAACTGCCATAAGCCTTGTCCAGTTGTAAACGCTGTCTTCTCTCGGTCATCAGGGTGTATTTCAACCTGCCAGTAGCCGCTCTTCAAGTCCAGGGTCAAAAACCACTTGTGTCCGGAAAGAGTGTCCAAGGTGTCGTCTATCCGTGGAAAAGGGTAACTGTCTTTCTTGGTGATTTCATTCAGCCTTCGGTAATCGACACAAAATCTGGTGGAGCCATCTTTCTTTCGGACCAAGACGATGGGAGAGGCCCAAAGACTGGATGAGGGTTCGATTACATCATTCTCTTTCATCTCTTTCAGGAGGATTTCAACCTCTTCCTTCTTGGCGAACGGTAGTCGTCTTGGATGCTGTTTAATAGGGGGGGTGTTCTCCAGTGTAGATCCTATGCTGCTTCAAATTCGTCCGGCCCACATCCTCCGATGTAGATGAAAACAGATACTTGAAATCGTTCACCAATTGTCCCGCAGCAGTTCTTTGATCATTCGATAACGGCGCACTCCCAATTAACTTTGATGTCAAGGACTCAGAAGACACAGTCGCAGGGGAATTGATTCTTCTAACGATGCAGTTTACTAGAGTACAAGTTGCCAACACTTCACCTTTTCGGATATTCCTTGGCCTTTCACTCACGTTGGCGACTCTCACAGGAATTACATCCATAGAAAGGTCCACAAGCGTAGATGCTACCAGCACTCCTTTTAGGTTATTGTTTAGGTTGGGGTATTCAATGAGTCCAAATCGAAAACTATTGCTTTCTTTAATGGAGCCAGGTATTAATGATTCTGACCTTGAGGGAATCGATAAATCTGTTTGGGCTATTATTTGATGAGCGGATTTTACATCACTTTCTGCGGGGAAAACGGCTATGTCTTCTCTTATCGAGTGCAGCTCATTAGTCTTGAAGTCGAGGTTGAAGTCATACTTCTTTAAAAAGTCCAATCCGAGAATGAAAGGATCTGTGATAGCAGCAACTAATGCCGTATGATGGTAAGTGGCATTTCCAAATACAATTTCTAAGCTTACTTTACCTTCAATCTCGATCTTGTCACCTGTCACAGTTTGGAGGGTAACGCAGGGCGGCGTCCATAGGATATTGAGTCCAAATTGACGAGCCACATCTGTTCTAATGATTGTAACATTGGCTCCTGTGTCAATAATCAGGTCGCAGGGAAACCCGTTTACATATGCGTAAACAAACAGTCCATTACTGCCGCCACTCGTCGATGAAATCTGGTAAACTTTAAGATGGGGCTCATTCCAATTTGGCGACCTCCGCCCCGCGAGATTGCCATGGCTTAGTTTTCCTGGATCTGAGAGGGAGAGGTGCTCTTCCATCTGGTTTCTTGGCGAGCTTCACAGTTTCTTCGTAAGTGACCCTCGCCGCCGCATTTCCAGCACTTAAGTGATTGTCCATTTTGGTCCTTGGGAGCCGAAATCCTTTTGAGGGTTCCTGCAATTTCTTTTATTTGCTTTTCCAGTTCAGCAAAGCGTGACGAAACCGAATCAGGCTCATCAGTTTTCACGCCGCGGATTGAACGGCGATCCTTGCGGGTTGCTTGCTGGGCGGCCTCCAACTTCATCGCATACACAACAGCAGAATTCAGGTCTTTGACATCCGCCATCCGTAGAGCTTTCTGGATTTTCGGATCTCGAACCCCGTCGATGTAATAGTTGAGTGCCAGGTTGTCTCGAACATCCGCAGGACAGTCGCAAAAAGCAAGATGAGACAGTCTCTCGATGTCCGCCGCTAGCTCTTGCAGGGTTTCCCCGGTTTTCTGGAAACGGGACTTCAACTGGAGTCGGCTGAAATCTGTCTGGCACTTCTCACCGAAGCGAAGCTTCAACGCAACTGTGAGGGCGGCGAAATCCAGGCGCTGGCTGTCCGGAAGGGTCTGAAGAATGTCCGCTGCGTCACCTCTCAGGGATGCTGCAAGATGGCAGGCCTTGGTAGCAGAGTCCCATCCGTTCGCTTCCGCCACTATCATGAACTGAATTTTGTAAACCTGCCACGAAGTTTTCCCATCAAATGTGGCAAGTTTAATGGACGGTCGAGCAACCGATGTGGGAGCGCCAAACTGTACAGAGCTGCTTTCCGCGGTCGCCAATCTCCGTTCCATGTCTTTAATTATTTCTTCCTTAAATGAAGTAAATTTCTTGTCTTCTTCTTCCAACTTATTTTCCACATTGGCGATACGCTCTTCCACAGTATCAAATTTTTCTTCCAGAGCATCAACTTTATCTCCCATGGCGGTTAGTTGATTCTCCATCATGGTTTTCATCGACGTTAGGTCACTTTTTATTTCATCTTGACTTGTAGTAATTTTAGCAGTTAAATCACTATTTAACTGTTCTTGGTTAGTCGCCAATTCATTTTTCAATTGTTCTTGATTAGTCGCCAGTTCATTTTTCAATTGTACTTGATTTGCAGTCAATTCATTTTTTAATTGGTCTTGATTAGCCGCCATATCATTTTTCACAGAGTTGATTGCATCAAGAAGTTGTTTTAACTGTTCATCCATTGCGCGAGTAATCACCATAAAAATAAAGTCCAAATTTAAAAAGTCTTTATGAAAAAATGTCCAAAGTCACACTCAAGGACGTAGCCAAGTGGGGGGGGGGGTCCATGGGGTCCGGACCCCCCCCCCCCCTTCCCGAAAGACCACTGTCTGCTTTTTCTCGGTTGTTGCACCTCACGACAACAAAAATTTTCCAAAGAGAGAAATTTTATGAAACCCGGTATTTTCCCCTTAAATATTCCCATTTATCGACAATTTTCCCGCGTCCGAGTCAGTTCAGAACACGAGAACCTCGTGAAATAACTGCGGGTTCCCAGTTGCCGCCTGTCTCTTCCTGTGTCGCGAAGAATCCGTCCGAAAACGATGAATTTCCAATTCAACCCAACTGGGTTGTGACCTTGAAATTCGGCCCCCTCCCTCAGCCCACCAAATTGCCATCGGCAAAGTAATTAGTTAAACTTTGGTTGAGGATGAGAAAAAATAAATATTAATTATTAATTTATTTTTGAACTTTATATTTTTGGTATGATTTATTTCAGATTCATTTTATATTTTGATTAATAATCTTATTTAAACTTTTAGTTTATTTTTAACAATACAAACATTCCCCAGTCTCATCGGGGTGGTTTTCTTTCTTTCTTCTTTTCGTTTTGACTCTTTTCCCGTTTGGGCTTGATTTCCCAGACACATGCTGCACGAAGGACAGCCAGAGTGAGGTGCATCCCTGGTGAATTAGTAATTGAAATTCCTATTATTTTCTGTTTTAACACAGTTTGTTTCTACCACGCGCTTATAGGAAACATATCTTGAACAAAATTGTAATCAGAAGAAAATTAAGTGTACATAAACTAGGTAAGTTGTAGTGTTTCCTTTTAAAGTTTTCTTAACAATACGAGCAATTTATGTGTTAATATGTTTTCCCATTTAAAAACTAAGTTCTGACAGCAACGAAAAAAAAATTCTACACATTTCGTGTGATTGAGGATGAGAAAAAATAAATATTAATTATTAATTTATTTTTGAACTTTATATTTTTGGTATGATTTATTTCAGATTCATTTTATATTTTGATTAATAATCTTATTTAAACTTTTAGTTTATTTTTAACAATAATAGATTACTTATCTCCCCGGAAGCTTACAACTTTTAAACTGTAATCCTGAAAAGTTCGTTTTTTTTTTGAACATAAGTGAATAAATAAATTTGAAGTTTATGCAACGAAATTACTTTTCGCTGTATCAAAATTTTATGAAGCGAAGAATGAAATCGAAAATTACTTGAATATTTTACTGTAATCAGTTTATGAAATTGCAAGTTCGGCCATATTAACACATGTAATTTAAAAGTAATTATTAGAAATTCGTACTTTTAAATCTTACTGAAATGTGAGTCTATGGTCCCAAGAGAAGAGCAGCTAGTCATTTTTAACTGAAGAAAAAAATCTTTCTTCGATGTTGTTCCGTTTTTCAAGAAAAGCATATTTGTATTTGTTTCATTGGAATAAATTTTCTGATTAGTATTTACCGCCTTTTTACTGAGGAATTATTTAATAAGCGTCTATGCATCCATCATTAGTAAATTGCGAAGGTAGTATTAAACGTAAAAAAAACAGACATGTGCATTTAACTATAAAATTACTAGGTGAAAGTTTCTGCTATTTACTGCGCATATAATTAAAAAAAGGTCAATGCGAGGTACATTTTCTTGTGTTTTTCACGTCTATATTAGATTTTTTGTTAACTCTTAATTTCTTCAAGTTAAAATTATTTGCTATTTCTTGCAATATAATATCTTTTACTAACATCACATAAAAGAAAGAAAGAAAAAAGTCAATACCTACGTTATAAAATATGATATGCTTTCGAGAATACATGATGATTACAAAATCGCTCCTAGAATGGAAGTTATACCAATTTGAAAATGAAAGAATCAGAAGTGTTATTATTGTTAGATGAATTTCGGAAGGTAGATTTAAATCATTACTGGATTTTTAACCACAATCATTCTAAGATTTTTTTACAAAAGATTGTCTTTAGGCTTTTGAACATCAGATGACTGTTGAGCAAAAAATTTACAAACTGAGGCTATAAGAAACCTATAAGTTTTGATTTCAAAAATTGGCTAGCTTTATGCATATTACATATTGTTAAAAATGTATCTAATTTAATGCTACTGTATTATCGCAATCGCAAACGGGACGAAGATTACCTTAATGATCAATTTTGACGTTTGACTCCAAATCATGAAATTTTCGAGTCGAACACTTGCTTACTGCTAATAAAGACAGTAAAGTAACCAGGTTATAATCAAATATTGACACGATAATTCGTAATAGAGTATATTGCCATTTTCCCTGTAGTTGTTACATTTATATTTTTAATTTGAAAAAGACTGATTTGTACAGAAGTTTTTTTTTTTTTTTTTTTTTGTATTGGCAGAATAAACTGAACTCGTGTTTGGTGGTGAGATAGGTAGGTGCGATGCCTCCTGTTGATCTTTTAAATGAAACATCAAATTGAAAACATCAGAGGAAAATCGCCAATAATGTTTAAATCATTCATGACCTCATAAAAAACATTTATAAAAAGCAATCATTTGCATTTTTTCCAAAATGTTGTTAAAATAAAAATACATAGATGCTTAATTTCATTCACCATACATTCCATTACTCGACAGGTAAAAGATCTCTCAGGTATTCGTTTGGCTTGACAAAATTAAACCCCTAGTGCAGTTTAGCACCGAAGAGAGCTCAAGTGTCTCCATCTGGTGGAAACTCGGCATCGAAATTTCCTGTGCAGTCACATCCGCGCCTTAATGGTAGCATTTGAAAGACTAGATGCCATATCGGTGGTTCGCACTAGATCCGAAAAGGCTAAAGCCTCTAACGAAGCCCCATTAGAAAGAAAAAAAAATACCATAACGGATCCTAAGATAGCTTATTTCACCAATTCGTTTTGCAAAAAAATAATAATAACGATTTAAAAAAAACGGCAATACGCATTTTTTTTTTTTTTTTTTTTAATGATTGCAACAAAGGAAGTCTCCATCCATCAAGGAGTTAATAGTTTGTTCAAGTTTTTAAATGATGGTTAGAAATGATAATTAGAAAACGGATAAAATTAGAAACTTCATTCAATTTCGTATAATCAAAAGAATGTTATAAAGTAGATAAATAAAGAACTAGTTCAGGCTTTTTAAATGAAACCTTGCTAATATTTTCGTCGAGAGGGTGGTTGAATTTTGCCAGAAATCTTGTTCAAATCGGACAGGATGGCGGAATTACGTTATATTGCATTCATAGTTATACATTCGACTCGACAGATATAGATTTCTTTATTTTTTTCAAATAAAATGATTTGTACATATTTTGTTGAAATATATTACAAAGCTTTAATATTTTATTAAACTATTACCTGCGTTTTCCAAGTAATCCATAGAACAGTTTTCGTTTTCCGATTTTCTTTTATTGTGAACTTTTTATTAATAGGAATTATACCACTCATTTTCAAAGCATCAGAACAGAGGAAACTTATGTGATGGAATTTTTCTATCCATGTATGAAAACTTAGTATGGGAAAACTTTTAGTTTAATGTTAATTTTATAAACTGACAATAATTTTTTTGCCACTTAATGTAAAATTTTTGTTAAATAATTTTTTAATAAATGCTCTATCGATTTCAATTATTTAATTAATTTTAGTTAATTATCATATTTTAATAATTAGTTTTAATTGGATTTATTTTTTAACGTAAATATGAGCTACTAATTTTGCTTTAGCATGCCTCCTCTTTTGAAGTTCGTGAAACCTTGGACCCCCTCCCTTAACAAAGTTCTAGCTACGTGCCTGTCACACTTACTGCAAGAAAGTCCTGAAGTAGCCCCACGTCGGGCGCCAATTGTAACGGATTCGGTGCGACTTCCACTTTCTTGAAATGAAGACACAGTTCTTGATTAAAAAAATACAGGAAATTTATTTACACTATGTACAGGAAAGAGCGTCAACAACTGCTAAATTATTCATCAACAATTAAGCAATTATTACACAACACCGTAAACTCAACGTTTACACACGTATTTACTTCCAAATCCGAAAACAACACAGCGAAATGCCTCGCAATAAACAGAGCAAATACGCTCTCAGTTCGAAATCTCAATCGAAACTCCCCTCTTTATCACGCGGGACCCTTTTATAAACATCGAAAGAAATCTCTCAACTATTCCAAACGCTTCTGGAAAATAGTAGACCGTTATCAAATTTTATCAATGAACAAAAAAAGAAATAGGGGGTTCGTATACTTTAGCCGTATGTTAAGGGGTTGTATATTCATTACGGGAAACTATTTACAGGTTACGTTACTACAATAATTACCATTTACAGGATTTGTAACAATAATATATATATATATATATATATATATATATATATATATATATATATATATATATATATATATATATATTACCCAATGCCTGAAGTTCGGTCAATTCGCGAATTTGCTGGCCAAGAGGTTTGGCCAAGGCCCGAAATACTTGCAGTTAATTTTGCATTTTCTACTTTGGCTGGCCATTTCGCGAAGTGGCCGGTGACTGCACATCTGTCGCTTCCAATGTGACGGCGCCGCGTGCCAGTGGTAGAAACTAGAAAGGAGGGTGCTCCAGGGCCGCCGAGAACCAAATTGAGCCCCTTGTCAGTTTCGTCACCAGGCCCGCCTACCCCCATAAAACCAGTCAAATTTATACTACTTTGATTCCGAGTCGGGCCCCTAGTTTTCGACTAAGCTGACGTGATGACATCTCGTCGGGCTAGGAAGGTGCTACCACATCCCTGAGAAGGTCCTTCCAATAGTAATTCAAAACTTCGACCTCATTTTTCTTGCCGTTAGTTCGGCGACTGAGCTATCCACTATAATATCAAAAATCTGTTCGCGTCCGTCTGTCTGTCTGTCTGTCCGTCTGTCTGAAGATCTATCTTCTCTAGAACCACTGCGAATCGGGAGTCAAACTAGATACCGATCAATTCGAAATTTTCCAAAGAAAACAATAGGACCAATCTCGTAATTGTGCGACTTTAATTAGCAGAGACATTAATTAAAATGTTAATTAACATAACGTTATTCAGGATTTTTTATTTCTTTCCTGTTGCCATTTCGCATATGCGCGAGCAAGTAAAATTCTAATAATTGTTTTAAAAGAGATTTTTTGGCTGCTGTCCAAATCTTAAAACAACGTTTCCATCTAGAATTTCATTTTAAATTAGTTTAAAATTGGTTGTCCTATTCGGGCATAGCCTTTATTTTATCGTCTGTCCTTTTTTTATTTTTTACATTCAACGTTCTTAACTCTTTTCAGCATATGAAAGTTGTTTCTTTAGCTATGTTTATTGATTGTAGTGTAAGTTTATTATTCACCGACCTCATATTTTGGTACATTTAGGATGTGCGACTAGTTATGTTTATTTTGTTGGACTTTTTCCCGTCACATGGGTGAGTTTTCGAATTGTAATAACTCTCTTTTTCCTTCCTGTTTCTATTTTTGAAATACAGTTTGTATCGTTAAAAGAACATGTTAAATTAAGATTGTTTGAATTTCTTTAAGTGAAACAGAGTTGAACAAAAATATTGTTTTTAAGGATTTGAACTAAAGCTTAATTCGAATCTGATGACTTGGTATTAAATTAATGCTAATTGGTATTTATTATGTCTTGGTGCTTTAGTTTCACTTAAGCAACCAAAAAGTATGTGTCATTTTATGTAAAAAGCTGCTCGTAATTGTACATGCAAATGTTTCAGATATAATCTATCAGATTTAATTCAGTTTAAAGTGAGCACAGATTATAACTGATAATGCATGTATTTTCATCTTTTGTGCTAATTAAAAATACTCATAACTTGTATCATTGATAACTATGATTAACGTTAAAGAGATTTTTGCCAAAAATATGCTCTACCGGTGTTTTACAAAATTTGCATTACGCGTATTTATTTTCTCCTTAGCGCTTTAGAACCTGATGTCAGAGTAATACAAAAAAAAATCATTTGGACATCTTTCATTTTTTAAGTAGCCCGTGCAACGCCGGGCTCGCAGCTAGTGAGTATATATTTCTCGTATTTGTACTTCTATATGTAAATACTTTCAGTTGAAAATATATGCAATAGCTAATAAGGGGTCATTCAAGTATTGTATAATCATTTTTTAGTCATTTTGAACCGTCGCTCCCCCCATCTTGTGAGAAAAAATAAGCATACGCTTTACCACTTTCCTCTTTTTCTAACATAAGATTTTATGACATTTTATTCGTCACAGGATGCTCTTTCCCCACGTTTTTTGTTGTTGCAGTGTAACTGATTCGTTATTTAATGCTTACCTAAGAATTTTCGTAACCCTCTCCTCTTGTCAGAGAAAATAAGCAGCCCATGGTCTCCCCTTTTTGCTTACATAATACTTGATCGGTCCTATCTGAGGCTAAGCCTAAGGCCGTGCTTCTCAACCTTTCAGTATTATAACACAAATCTTAAATATAATTTTCATTCCGAAACCAAACCTAATTACAAGTAAGGAATTTGTTGTGTGCTCCCGTTCCGATAATTCTATTTAAAATCCCTTAACCACCCTTACCCCCCAATAACGGCAGATGGATGATCATTAGTTTCTGTTTCTCTAGAAACTTCAAAAGAATTTCTACAAAACCATATCTCAGAGAAAATCTCCAAGTCAAAATCAATCATGGTTAAAAAAATTAGCTATAAAGTAATGATAATAATCCATATATAGCAAATAAATGGCCAGCAAGACAAGTTCTGGAAGTGACTTATTGCACGAAAAATATAGATTTGTTCCCATTTATAAATTAATTAAATATTCATGTCTGATTTTTTCCCCTTGAAATATACTTTGTTGGAAGCAGAAAGTTTGAGATTTGAGAAACTAGAAATGTTTTTTTTTTTTTTTTTTTTTTGAGCAATCACGAGTGCTTATTGTTTTTATTTGACCGTCCTTGGCGTTTGGTTCCTTTTTCAGCTTGGGCCAGGAGTCTCTGCATCACCACCAGCCACCGTCCTCTACAGACGCGGCTCCTCTGGTCCTGAGCACTGTCCCCCGAAATCCGCTTCTCCTGGGCGATGGTCTCCTACTCACACGCACGCGCCTTTGCACGCATACACACACGCCTCCGTGCATACACACAGGTCTGGACACACACACAAGCCTACACACGCACGCGAACGTGCCTACACATTTCCACACAACTATATACACACGTAACCGCCCAGGAGGAGAGGCAAGATTGGAGGGACATAAGCCGTTCCTGGAAACAATAACCCCAATGAGTAGAGTCCTGCCGCAACTCGTGATTGCGAAGCACATATTTTGAATTCAAAGTGTCAGAATGCAAATTATAATTCTTTTTTTAATGCTTTCAGTTGTGTGTAATTGACAATTTAATAACGAGATAGCGAAGAGAAGAAATTTAGCGTGTGTTTTGCGCCGAGTCCGTGCGATAGTCTATACACATAGGCTATTTACACCGTTGCGTTGATGCGATAAGCCATTTCGAAAACTATGAGAGTACTTGTATTAATTACGAGCTGTACCCACATGACGATGCTATTGCAAAGAATTTAAAGGAAGTTATCAATGAAAATCTTCTCAAATCCCTCTCTGATGCAAAATAATCATTTTCTTATGCTAAAATGCGAAGAAAACTTAAAATATATATATATATATATATATATATATACAATTTAAAATATTTCGCTAAAGAAAAAAGACATTGAATTACATAAACAGATGCTTCTTTAAAATGTAATATAATGAAAAAACTAGTAGTTTTTTCCTCCAAACTCGCCAAGTAACCACACTACCGTAACCCAGTCGATTAGTGAGCGAAGCGAACTCCGATCTATTAGCGATTCAATCTTTCTTAAGAAAACGTTTAAACGATAATTCCGCTTTCTCGCCTTCCTCGCAGAAAAAAAGGAGGTAACAAAAACACATTGTATCT